>NC_091130.1:130297913-130477913 GCF_040183065.1 Periplaneta americana | reverse complement strand
TAGTACCTGTAAGGCTACTAAACAAACATATCTGAGAATTATCACTTTTATGTAAAATGTTGAGAAAATATTCCTTTTGAATAAAAAAGTAATCTTCTGAAAAATGTTCATTAAAATTAAAATTTACATTCTTATAATGCACTTATACTTCTCAGACAAATCTAAAAATTAACATGGATACAGTTTTAATAAGTCCTCTTCCCTTCATCCATTGAATCAGTGCTGGCCATCTCTGTATATAGCTCGACCAAACTGCATATACTACCTCTTTCGTCTGTCTCTTTCCTTTCCGCTGTAAAGCGCTCAGGCTCTCCTGGGCTCTAAAGCGCGCGCTTGCTCCTATGGGCATCACTTGACATCACTGAAATATGTATCGTGTTGTGACCGTGTATAAGCTACACACTATGATGTGTGGATAGATTATGAAATCGTGATGAAAGGCATGATGGAGATAAGAACAAGAAATAAGAAGACGAAAAAGGATGAGACTAAAGAGGTGAAGCGAAACGGAGGGAACTGAAAACGGGGAGGAAGAAGAAGAAGAAGTAACTACCCACAATATAAATCTCAAGAAATAAATTTAGCAACAACATAATGTTACGAAAGTAAGGAAGCTCCTAGCTGTAAGACGCCTTGCTACAGCGGCTACTTCACTGATACATTTGTTTCACTGATTGCCTACACAATTAGGCGATCATTATGAACAGGACCACCGCACTCACACACCTCTGCAATACCGGCTTTTTCATGCTGTCCGTAAGATACCTGTAAAAAGTATCTTCAGCAGCCACACCTTCTTCTTCTTCTTCTTCTTCTTCTTCTTCTTCTTCTTCTTCTTCTTGGAATTAGGCCAGAGATCTGTCTCCACTCCAGGAGAATGAGTCTTTCCATATTTTTATTGCACTGCTTTCTTTAGATACAGGCCTGTTATTTATTTATTTAATTAATTAATTTATTTATTTATTTATTTATTTATTTATTTATTTATTTATTTATTCTGGTGTAGTTAAGGCCATCAGGCCTTCTCTCCCACAAAACCAGGAATACAAATACAATAATAGAAATAAACAGAGAAAAAAAATACACTATTTACAAAATAAAGCTACACAAAAAATAGAGAGAGAGAGAGAGAGAGAGAGAAAAACACTATAAACAAAGTAAAGCCACACAAAATATACACAGGTTGCAGTCACACAAACTTTAAATGAGTGATTAAGTATCATAATTAATTGTATCCTAATTAATTAACATAAACAAAAAACTTACAATTTTAATCTAGATTAAAAAAGAAAAAGAAAGAACAAAATACAAATCAATACATCTAGCAATACATAAAAACATTAACTAAGACAAAATTTTCCAATTTAATTTTGAATTATGATAAAGTCCGGCAGTCCCTGACGTCATTAGGTATCGAATTCTAGAGGCGAGGTATTTCTACAGTATAGGAAGATGAGTATAAAGACGTTCTATGATGAGGGATAAAAAGAAGTGCTTGATGTCGGTTTCGAAGAGTTGTAAGAAACTGAAAGGGCGATAACAGATAATTCGGAGTATAAGTATGCATGATTCTAAACAGAAGAGATAGTGAATGTATTGTTCTTCGTTCCTTCAGACGCACCCATGAAAGTAACTGGAGGGAAGGTGTTATATGGTCAAATTTACGAGTATTGCAGATGAATCGTATGCACACATTATGAACACGTTGTAGTCTCTCAGCTAAGAGAGAACTTACGTTAGTTAGCAAGGAATCGCAATAATAAAAATTGGGCATTACAAGCGTCTGAATAAGATTCTTTTTTAGAGTAACTGGTAGAAATTCTTTCATATGGAACAAGGAGTTGTATTGTTGTTTAGTCAACTGTCCACATACCGGTCTGAACCTCACAAGTGATACCAACAAAGCATCATTTAAGAGGCAACTAGGCCAGGAGATAATGGGGTATGGTGGCTAGTTCCTTTCCCACTCCATTGCATACATCGTCGATTAACTACATATTACACTAATCAGACGTCACATGAATACAATAATTGTTCTTCTTCTGACATATATCAACAAGTGAGATAGAGTGCAGAATGGAGGGGTGTATTCATATTAAGACCTCATACAGACCTCAACTGGTTTGGACAACGAAGAACCAATCAGATGCCACAAGGAGAACCTACGACATATCACCAAAAGTCCCCCCATCATGACTCCTATATACTGCGTGCTAAGTTCAAAATGTGTCATGGCTCGCCGTATGCCGTCATGTGGCTAGTCGTTGAGCCTAGAGAATTAAATCTTCCTACACTTCCACAGAGGCGTATTACCTATGTGCCAGAGAAGTTGCCTAGCATGTACGGCGTTCATTCTGAAGAGTACGTACCGATACGTACGGTAACGCCGGTAGTGGCAGGAATGTGAACTGTTTAGAAACACGTACTGAGGTGAGTTTTTTTTTTCTTACTGTCGGGATATGGGGACAGGGTTAACACGATTACTTCCGTATTTGTTGACATTAACTTCGACGGTCAACATGGACACGGAGCATTTGATTTGTATTGTGGAATGTTGCCGTACGCAACCGATGATAACAAATACCCTGCGTAAGACTTGCCCGCGCAAAACAGTTCGGAAGAGGTTATGGTAGCACACAGACCTTACAGACCGCCATCTGTTGCTACGACGTTCAAGTTATACCATACACGTACTCAAGTTCAGATTGAACGCCTTGAATAATAGGCAACTTCTCTGACATATAAGCTGAAACTCGCTTCAAATCGCTGACTCAACAACAGTGACGTCATGACACACTTTGAAATGAACACCCAGTATATACAAGCTCGCATACTATTTCTTTATCCAATATGCTCAGCTCTGAAGATGACCACAACACAGCGGTCGAAACGTCGGCCACCAACACCAAGACAACGCGGTAGAAGCCCCGAAGTTTATCCACGGACCAAAGTTATAAAGTGATTTCGAAAAGAGTAGTTTATATGTTCATTGCGTGTTTAGTCATTATAAAAAATCTACACAATATGTATAAAACGCAAATTTATTATTATAGCACATACGACTCGTAATGTTTCTAACCTGATATCTATCTTTCAATGCCGAGTGATTTTCTCTCTTTGCATTCTGTGTCACTATTTACATGTGCGCATAATTTTCTGTTTAAAAATGTATCATATTTCATTATCTATACATGATTATTTCGTTCAAATGTTCTATGAGGTATTTGATTTTCATTACTGCATACTGAGTTATAAATACAATAGCATTTCTTCGAATTTATTAATTAATTTTTGTCTGAAAGGAATTCCGTACATATTTAATTAAGTTTATACCAACTAACAGATGAAATTACAGTCCCCTGTGAAAATCTAATGATTCCATCTATTAATGTTTGTACCACATAAAAACAAATGAATGAATAAAACAAGTTTTAATTATTAGGCTAATCTAAGAAAAAATCTGAGCAATTTATTTTCCTTCTCGCTCGAACAGAAAAATTAACTAACGTTTAAAATAGAGTGATAAATTTTTGTCCTAGCTCTTCAACTTTAGAAAATCTTCAATTTTTCTCGTGTGTATTTAATTTTTAATTTATAATTATGTAAATAGAAGACTGATTAGATACCCTGCTCAGAGGCATTCCACAAAACTTTAACATAAGTTTTATCAATCACAAAAAAAGAGAAAGAAAAAGACACATTTTGCAATAATTGGAATATTTTTTTCACTAACAATTATTTTAATTGATTTTTTTTTAAATAAGGAGCATTAGCAAATTGAAAGTTTCGAAATTTAGCTGCTGGCTTGTTATAAAGCCATGAACCGAATTTGCTACTGTGATTATAAGACGCTGTTGTAGTACATTTAGATCAGCAGTGTCAGAGTTGTAAGCTCCAAAACCGGTTGTGGAGCTAGAGTCGCAGCGTGAACTTGCTTATGTCTGTGGAAACACCGGAGCACGCAACCAGTCTAGTGGAGCGCTCCGCTCCGTTTAGTCTATGTCTGACATCGTTGATTTAGATTCTCTCAAGTATATGTTGTCACTGATCTTTTAGTTTTAAATTTATGTGAATAGAAATTAAACATATTTCGGTTTTTGTGTATGAAATTCAATAAGAATAAATAATATTGTAAATTTTTATTTACTAACAACAATGTAATTTTATTCTTCCAACAATAACTCTTCACTTTCTACACAGTAACACAGTATTCGTTAGTGCACTCCACAGACGACAATGACAATTTACTTGGACTATTCCGAACAACAATGAACTGTTAATCTTAACTAATATTTACAAAGAACTATTTCCAACACAGAACGGTCACTTCTCAGTTCACAGCTCGTTTGTCTTGGCTAGTTTCTCTAGCTCAGTCATTCGCGTTCACAGAATCTCGAACCACAGACCTTCAGAGACGATCCGCTGAACTTCGAACTCAGGTCCCCCAACTGCGGTCCATTGCACTCGAACTCCGGGCTTCAGGCTCCACAGTTACGAACACAACTCAAGTCGCGCTCTGGTCTCGAAGCTGGCTTCACTGCTACACAAGACTGGCTTGCTGACTGACTGAATGACGTTCACTTGCGTCTTCTCTTTTATAACCACAGCGACGTAGAAGAGAAAGTTCCACGCGTGTCCAGAGATAGCACTCTCGAACAATCCGGATTTCCACTTCGACGGACTTCTGGACGATACGGGAGGGTCCGTCCCCCCCTCCCTTCACTCTACACATAGCAGTTGCGCGCGCAACCTCCCCTCGCCTCTCCAAGCCGCGCGCCGTCCCCTAGTGTTCCGTGGAGCCCGTGTCGACTCACGCGCGACCTGCTCTCTTGCGGGAAGCGTGTTCGAGTCTCGAGGTGGCTGTCACAATATAATGGACATCAAACACCGGTACTTTAAATTCAAATGCTGGAATAACTTTTATTTGCTTTGAAGTTTAATTAAAGAAATGTACAATAAATGTACTTAACACTTGTATTTTTAACATAGACACATCTATATATCACCAGTCTGAACGATATTTTATCATATCCATAGTAAAAGGTATAACATAAGACAGTAAAATCTGTATGTAAAGAAGTTGTGTGAGGAAAAAACAGCCAAATTTGTAAGCAAGTCTTCATACATAACACATTATATCGTCGTCTGAATGCAAGAACTAGGTAACTTGATTTTTCATATTTTGTGACATTGGCTATTTACTTATTTATTGCACTAAGGAATATGTCTCGTTTTCATTTACCTATTTGTTATATTGGAAAATAGATGTCGCTGGTATCGTTCGATCAGTTACCAAGTTTTTGCATTACATTTTGTGCGATTTTTGCTATGCTATAAAAGAGGTAACTAAAAAACGCAAATTTCGAGGTACCTAGTTCTTGCATGAATTATAGTCATTAGGTAAAGGTTTTAATTATTGACAATAAGGGCACATGGTATATAAAATAAGATATTATATTGTTTTACAATCATGTATCTGATGATTCTTTTGGTACGAAGAAAACGTTAGTACTTACAAGGAGAGGACACGCTCTGTATATCGCCGAATTAAATCAGATTTTGTGACATGAAAGTACAAGACACACTGTTTAAAGTCATACGTGGTATGGGTGGCCAATGACCCCCTCCTTTTGGAAATATTGGCCATTGTTTATGACGTACTTCCGTTAGGTGCCTAATAGCAAAGCATTAGACTGTGTAACGGCGTAGCTCATGTGGTTGGATGTTGAGTTGTCATCCAGGCAACCCGCGTTCTAATCTTAATGCCTTATCATTTTTCATAGCTTGGTATTATTATTATTATTATTATTATTATTATTATTATTATTATTATTATTATTATTATCATTATTACTATTACTATTACTATTACTATTACTATTATTATTATTATTATTATTATTATTATTATTATTATTATTATTTTAATTCACTGTCAGTTGTCAGTTTCAATATTCAAAGCCATGTTGAAATATGCGTGGCATGCATCAAAATTGATAAACGAACGAGAAGTGTTTGTGAATGTGAAGGATATCTGTTTGGCAGCAGAAGTGTGGAAAAATATGTGTGACTGTGGACAACCTTCTTTTATTTGCTGTGCATGGTGCAGGAAATACGTATGTTTTGTGTGATTTTATGACATCATAATGAATCGGGTACAAAATGAAATGGAATAGCTGCTACAGAAATAGATCAGACGCCAGTGACACATCTTACCTTCCTACGTGAGCAGTATTTCATTGTTTATCCTTTACAATACAATGTTAGTTAATTAGTCATTTGTTTAAAACATGATGAAGCATTCAATACATTGAGAAATATGATATAGATATGTAAATAGATTACTGTGATCACAATATTAATCATTATTAAAATAAAAACATATAGGACCATTTACGATTCGAACTCAGGTTGCCTGGATAACAACTCAACATCCAACCATATGGGCTACGCTGTTACACAGTCTAATGCTTCCCTATTGAGCACCTAACGGAAGTATGTCACAAACAATAGCCAATATTTCCAAAACGAGGGGTCATTGGCCACCCATACCAGGTATGACTTTAAACAGTACTTCTTGTACTTTTATCTCACACAATCGTATTTAATTCGGTGATATACAGAGCGTGTCCTCTCCTTGTTAGAATAAATATCTAATATAAAGGTTCACTTCTATATAGAAGATGTTGTCACTGACGGAAAAAATCTTTTATTGTATATAAAAGATTGATCTGATAAAATTTCTTCAAAATGAATTGCAAAATATTAAAAAAATGTAGTCACAGAGTACATTAAATAATATTTTCTTCATAAAATGGAACTCTGTTAAGAGGAAAATAAAACGGATCAATAAAATAAACATTTTTATAGAAAACATAGTTATAGGAATCTGACTGCCAGGCACATTATATTAAAGCCTGCGATGCAAGATATATAAAAGCTATAAATTCGCAGCCATCTGTGAGCAATTTTGATTTTTATTTTCAATAATTCTCCCATGTTTATGGATGAAGTGTAGTATTCATACTATCAGTAAACTTAAATCTTCCAAAGTTCCTCTTGCTGTGAAACTTATTATCCCTAGCTTTTAGCATTATTTTATGAGAGATACATATCGGGGCGCCCATTTCAGGTTATCTACGAAGGTCGTCACGGTATTGATTGATATGAAACACAAATCCGTGGATTTTATCTCAATTTTTTACTGTTACTCTTATCTATATAATTATCCAGTTGCAAGGACAGTATGGCGAAGTAATATTTGAAACGAATTCAGTTCCGATATTGCGTAAGAGACAATGAAGGAACGACGAGATGAAATGAAGAGAAAATGAAGTAGAAAAACGATATAATGAGAGAGTGGGCAAACGAGAGAAAACAAATGAAATAATGCGAAAGAGAACAAATGATGGAGCTAGACAGACTTATGTAGTTAGTGAGCGAGAGACCGAGAAAATGGAAAAACGACAAAAAGAAAAACTATAAAACTAGAAATATAGAAAGCAGTACTCCCTCCGTTCCAAAATATGGTATAGTAACAATCGAAACAAGTTTGATTATTGCGCATGCGCGCACGAAATGTTTCGCGGTGTGGTATTCTGTTCAGTAGTGAAGGGGCTATCAGACAGTGCAGTTGTGAATGTTTCTAATCTTCTGTAGTGCATCAAACTATAATATTTAAATAGTTCATTTTGAATTCATTTTGAACAGAAATCAAATGGGCACCTGCTGTGGTGTTTCTGTGCAGAAAATGTAACACCAACCCAGTCGTTTTTGAGTAGAACATCTAAGGCTCAACAATAGTACAAAAACGGGCTGTAATTTATTCCAGTTTTTATGTTAATTGGCCTCTCTTAAAACAATATTTTTATTTTATTTTATTAATTTGACATCACACAGAATGAAATGTACCTAATTTTTATGTTTTCTTATAGTGACAGCTGCAACGGGGTTTGAACACGCGTCCGACAGGGCGCGCGGCAGACGAAACGCTGGTACGGGGAGCATCTGCATGCTGAAGGGCAGAGGGGGTGTATTACGTAAACACGGCGAGGGGAGATTGCGCGCGCATCTGCCTCCTGGGGCATGGCTACGCGCGGTGAAGGAGGGGAGCAGCAGCGTGCGAGATGATTCGAGAATGGACACACGCGTCGAAATATCGAGAAGTCGTACTTTCCAGAAACTGTGGTGTGAGTATAAATTACGCGCGCAAGTGAACGCGAGGCAGTTTCAGTCTATTCAGTCAGTGAGTAAGCCAGAGCAAGCAAGCCAGACTTGTGTGCCGGAGTTCGACTCGAGTGTGCGTCCACAACTGTGTCAGCATCCGAAGGCCTGAGTTCGAGTGCAGTAGACCGCAGTTGGAGGGACCTGAGTTCGAGTGCAGTGGACCGCAGTTGGAGGGACCTGAGTTCGAGTGCAGTGGACCGCAGTTGGAGGGACCTGAGTTCGAGTACAGTGAACTGTCTCTGAAGGTCTGTGGTTCGAGATACTGTGAACTCGAGTGACTGAGCTAGAAGAACTGTGAACTGAGAACTGACAGTTCTGATTTGTAAATAGTGCTTTGTAAATATTAGTTAAGATTAACAGTTCATTGTTGTTCGTAATAGTCCAAGTAAATTGTCATTGTCGTCAGTGGAGTGTTATAACGAATACTGTGTTGAGTGAAAATCCTATTGTTGACGAGAGCGTTTAAGGTGAATTGTAGAAAGGAATTATTGTTGAGATAATAAAATTTCATTGTTATTTAAAAAAACGTTTCATTATGTTAATGTATCAAATAAATAAGTATATAGAAGATGCACAGGGCTGTTTCCGATCTCTGATAACGAATTTGAATGACGCAATGTGCGTCGAGAATCACACCGACAGCTGAATTGCGGTGAGAGATGACAGACCAGTAGTGAGTGATTTCATAATCAGAGTGCACGGTGTATCACAGTAGCAATGCCCAAGAAAATCGAGCCTTTTTGGGAGGAGTACACAACTCTTTTCGATGCCAAGTACAGTTACGTGAAATTCATAGGAGTCTGCAAGAAACTTGGTTTCGTTATTTCCAAGAAAGGCATCTTGTGTGTACCTAATAAGACTGGCAAAGCTCGGATGGGATTAATTCCACAGTGGAAAAAGCAAGCAAATCCACCCCCCGTCATAAGTCGCCGCACCCCACGAGATGATAAAATTTAATTCCATTCGAGCTTTACCAATTTTATTAAGTACACACAAGATGCCTTTCTTGGAAATAACGGAACCTCGTTTATTGCAGGCTTCTTTTATTTTCACTTAACTGTACTTGGCATTGGAAAGGGTCGAAAGGCTCGATTTTCTTGGGAATTTCTGCTGAGAGTCGCCGTGCACTCTGACTATGAGATCACTCACTACTGGTCCGTCACCTCGCGTCACAGTTCAGCTGTCGTGTGATTCCTGACGGACTTGACGCCATTAAAATTCGTTATCAGAGATCGGAAACAACCCTGTATTAAAGTTACATTATATTACTGAGAACTTTAACAAATGTATACCATATTTTGGAACAATTAATTACTTCTTTCTATACCATATTTTGAAACAGAGGGAGTATATTAAGACAGAGTATTATACAGGGACATCATTTTATTTTTACTTCAATTTTTATTGTACCTGAGTTTTTTAATGTACTTCACTCCCACCCCTTCTACTAATGAAGCTCAACCGTCCTCCACAGAGATCCAAGACTGCATATACAGTCATAGTAGCCTTACGGTCATAGTAAACAGTATTCAATATTCAATCATTTTCGCACAGGTGTACTGTCGTCCATTTGCCTACGTCGTATCCCGGTTTCCTCCACCTGCTTTTAATCGCCAGCTAGTGGCTGGCCTGTCTTAGCTCTTTTCCGAGAACATTAATTCCTGTTAGGAATTGGACGTCTACGTAATATTATACAACTGTTTAAAATAACTTAAATAAATGGGCTTCGTTAAGTAATTAACTGTCACGTGATGCCCTCCTTTCTACGACCCTACGACATAACCACGTGGACGGACAGTAGATAGTATGTCTGAGTAATTTTATCTTTTCGGATCGGGCAGAAGTGAAGATGTAATTTACAGTGCGTAAGGTACTCTTTTATAGAGTAGGTACAGAATTATTTCAACATGAGTTACTAGTACGAAGGACGAAACTGGTAATTGGGATTAGGTACAATAGTCTATAGTCCGATAATATGCACATTAGAACTGAAGCCTGTATCGAAATGCACGGCCACCATTTTCAAAAATGTGTTTAAATATCCATATTATGATTATTTTTCAATTTAACTTCATTCTCTATATTGTACGCTAATGTGCTGTAGACAGTATAACATACACTGCATAATGAATACGTTCGCATGGACAGCTCAGTTCGTGAGTAAAAACACTCATTGTTAATACTGTGCTGTATTTTGATTAAACAAAAACCTAATGTAAATTATCAAACTTAAAATCGCGATATTTCCTAGTGTACGTAAATGGTTGAACTACTTTTCTTCCCTCCTATACCTAGTAAAGTGATTTGTTTGTATTTTACGCAAGTACCATCGAACTCCAGTCGTGGGAAGAGGTAGCAAACTGTGTTTCCGGGTCTCAATCATTAATCCAAAGGTATAGCCAGGTTAATATTAAAGATGTTAGTAAAAATAAAATGATGTCCCTGTATATGTCTTAAGCTATGCATTGACAGTCTTGGTTCATTTTCGACAAGAAAGTGACAATCATCATTCTTGCAGTGGACTCTTCATATCTTAATGTCGTCTATCATCTGATATCTTCTTCTGGCTCGAACTCTTACCCGTTCACCATTCCTTCCAGTCCATACATCAGTAGGCAGTTTCTTCTCAGCCAGTGACTCAACAAATTTCTTTTCCTTTTCCCGATCAGTTTCAGCATCATTCTTTCTTCATCCACTCTTTCCAACACAGCTTCATTTCTTATTCTGTCTGTCCGTCCATTTCACAACGTCCGCATGAACGGCTCAGTTGGTGAGTAAAAACACTTATTGTTAATACTGTACTGTATTTTGATTAAACAAAAACCTAATGAAAATGATCAAACTCAAAATCGCGATATTTCCTGGCTTACGTAAATGGATGAACTATTTTTCTTCCCTCCTATACCTAGTAATTTGATTTGTTTGTACATTACGCCAGTATCTTCGAACTCCAGTCGTGGAAGGGGGTAGCAAACGGCGTTGATCCAAAGGTATAGCGAGGTTAATACTAAAAATGTTAGTAAAAATAAAATTATGTCCCTGTAGAAACGAGTAAAATAAAATTTTAATAAAATAGAAGAAATAGAAACCGAAAAGAGGAGTAAAACAAGAAAACGAGAAATCTAAAGACCTAGGAAGCTATGAATGCATGAATGAATGAATGATTGAATGAATGAATGAATGAATGAATGAATGAATGAATGAATGAATGAATGAATGAATGAATGAATGAATGAATGAATGAATGAATGAATTCTTCCTGTAACTACCACCGGGTGAAAACCCATTTGTAGGTAATAAATATTCATTCATCATTATCAAACCTGAGAATTCACCGGCATATAACACGAAACTACTCACGTTGAAAATCTGTATCTGTTATGAGTAATAATTTTCCTACTTTTCTAGTTACTTTAAACGTAATATTCTGATTCACCCGATATATAGATAATAATAATTAAGGAAGAGAGAAATCGATGGGAACGAAACAAGACAAAGTACTTCATTGCTTTTTTTATACGATACACAGTTACGGCACATGCTGTACTTGCAGACTGACAGTTGGCCTTTCTCATCTAATTCCCTCTAGAATATAACACGGTCTGTGCATTAATAGCAGATAAGTGTGTCCTGACGTAGGTGTTCTTTAAGACCACTCTCCCCCACTTAACAACGCTAACACATTTCCTCCATCACTCCTTCTCCTCCAATAGAGCTAAATCTGACCTCTTGGTAATTAAAAGGCACTTTTTCACTACATCCTAGCTTCTGTAACATAATGCTCAAGCTATTTCCTTTTACATTCAGTTCAGAATAATAAACCACCAACTAGAGACGTACCATGAGAATTAATGCTCACTTTGCTAAATAACTAATCTACTAATTAATTCCATATATTCATAAAATCGAAAATATAAATAATACAACATATGTTGACGATAAAGTTTTAATATGCAAATCTAGTCTTTCAGGTAAATCTCCCTGTAAAGAAAATTTGAAATAATTTCAAGGGAAAGATTGTTCCGGGGCCGGGTATCGATCCCGGGACCTCTGGTTGAACGTACCAGCGCTCTGTCAACTGAGCTACCCGGGAACTCCACCCGACACCGTCTCAACTTTTCCCTTTATATCCACACAACTCGCCTGGGCTGACGAAACGCCAGAGAACCACATCGAGTGCACACAATCTCTGTGACACTTGGAATTGTGGTTTTCTGTTAACATACACAGAGACGAATATATTATGCAAATCTAGTCTTTCAGGTAAAGCTCCCTGTAAAGCAGATTTGAATAATTTCAAGAGAAAAATTGTTCCGGGGCCGGGTATCAAAGTTTTAATAGTTGACGAACACGATGCTTAATAACTTTTATAATAATTAGGCTAAGCATTTTTGGTGCTGAATTTGAATGAAAACATAACACTGAAAAAAAAAATATGGTTTTGAGTAAAAAAAATCAATATTTTCAGCCACGGGATCCGAAATTTTCGTCACCGATTTTTCGTCAACCGATAATTTCGTCACATATTACATTTTTCCACTGTAACATTTTGTCACCGATTCACTTTTGTCACCGCCATATTTTTTCACCAATTTGATTTTCTCGTCACTATTCGCCACCACATTTTTTTCCTTCTTGCATTTAGACCAAACATTATGTGTATGTATTTATTCACTCTCCAAATGGGTATATACCCGGTGGCAGTGGTAACTAATTACACTCAATAATGACAATTAATAATAAACACAACTAATAAAAGCTATAATTAATAATAATAATAATAATAATAATAATAATAATAATAATAAAAATAATAATAACAAGGAGCATCCTAAATTAAATGAAGCATGGTCACTTAAAATAACATTTAAAGTAAATCTAATTTGTATCTTAACCCTAAGTTCGAACTAAGACCCACGAGTGCGACAGGTTCATACCTACACAAGTACCTTTCGGCACTACACTTATTTCGCTGTCAACTCACTCACTGCACTGATTCTACCTGATTCAGTAACACTTCTAACCATTTCCACTGTTCAAATACTTTGCACAGCCACTTCACTGACACCAACACAATTCACTTATACAATAGACTTCACTGACACTACACACTTCACTGACACAACACACTTCCTCACTGACAGAACACTTCAAATAACAAGATATCAATTACACCCTTTAAATAGTTACTACTGTCTATTAGTAAAGTCCTTAAGCCTATTTTTAAATACATTTTTGGTTATTGGTAAAGCCTTTAGTAAGTCTACAGGTAAAGCATTCCAGTCCCTGATAGTGCGATTGAGAAAAGAAATTTTTCCAGTGTCCGTCCTCTGTCTTCTTTCCCTCAATTTATATGAGTGGTCGTTCCTTGAAGAGTAATTTGACGGCTGCAACCTATTTTTTATTTCTCTCCAGGCAGGCTCATCTCTGTATGTTTTGAACATTGCGCATAATCGAATTCGCGTTCTCCGGTCCGTGAGTGTGTCCCATTTTAATGGTGAATTATTACGACAACACTTGAGAGCCCATTTTTGAATCTTTTCCAGTGTCTTAATATGTTGTAATCTGCAAGGATCCCAACATGCAGCACCATATTCCATTACTGGAATTATGGAGACGAATTCAAACAGAGGGACTATCAGGAGAATATCTTGAAGAAGAAAACACCGAACTAAGATAAGAAGCCAGTTTTATTCCTTAGTTGCATTGCCTTTTGTACCAGAGAACGATGTAGTTCACGCTTTCGATATATTCCAAGAAAATGTTATGGATGAACTAACCTCAATCTTCGATTACTTTGAGGACAATTATGTCATGGGTCGTAGACGTGGCAGAGGTAGGCAGCAGCCCATGTTCCCTCCAAATACATGGAATTGTTACATTGGTACCAGGGAAAACCTGCCCAGAACAAGAAATACTTGCGCAGCGTGGCATAAACGTCTCAATATTTTAATGGGCAAAGCACAGCCCTCC
This sequence comes from Periplaneta americana, assembly GCF_040183065.1. Classification (NCBI taxonomy): domain Eukaryota; kingdom Metazoa; phylum Arthropoda; class Insecta; order Blattodea; family Blattidae; genus Periplaneta; species Periplaneta americana. The sequence goes on along the minus strand of NC_091130.1, from coordinate 130,463,714 downwards.
TTGTACCATGTCCTGTAGTTGCTATAGGAGGAGACTGCAAGGATACATCAGGACATTGAGAAATTAGAAGCAGTTCAGTCTCCACCCAGAAAAAGGAAGAAATGCACGCCCTTAAATAACATAATTGCACGAATTGTCGATAGGTAAGAAGCCCTTAGATTACCTACGTGCCATAGGTCACAACTTCAGTGGAAATTTTGGTTGAAACTCCATAAAATAATAATAATAATAATAATAATTATTATTATTATTATTATTATTATTATTATTATTATTATCATTATCATTATCATTATCATTATCATTATTATTATTATTATTATTATTATTATTATTATTATTATTATTATTATTATTATGCTGCAGTTTATTTGCCAGACGTCAAGATATTATTTATTTTTTTGTAAAGTCATTAAGGGTGATATTGATTGGGTGAATCATTCATAAGCAATATCAGTCTTCGTATTCCTGCTAAGGGTTTAAGATTTCATAACATTTTTTATAATAGAAATTCAAAATCTCTCTCTCCGGTCTGCAGATGTATAAAATATGCTAATTTGCATGGATTGAACTTGGATCCATTTAATGTGTAGTATACACCTTTTGAGTTTATCATGATGTATCCTTACTTGTTATTATGGTCAGATATTGCTATTTATTTTGTTGCATTTGGTCAAAGATTAATGATGACTATTATATTGATTGTATTCCATCTCACTGCCATTTGTATCATTCATTCTCATCATCATTTCTTCTTTTTTTGTTTTGTTTTGTTTTGTATCTTGTGCTAAACTGTAAATTGGCCTTGCGCTGTTGTTTTTGCACGTTAATATTATGAATAAATGAATGGATGAATGAAATGAAAGAATAAATAAATAAATGATTCAATGAATCAATGAATGAATAAATGAATAAATGAATGAATGAATGAATGAATGAATGAATAAATGAGTAAATAAATAAATGTATAAATATATATATAAATATAAATAAGTAAATAAGTAAGTAATATATATATATATATATATATATATATATATATATATATATATATAAGTAAATAAGTAAATAAGTAAATAATAATAATAATAATTATTATTATTATTATTGTTATTATTATTATTATTATTATTATTATTATTATTATTATTATTATTATTATTATTATTATTATTGTTAGAATTATCATCATTATTATTACGTACATTACCAGTGAAATTTTCACCGACTGCCACTGCTTTCAAATGTTTTATAAAAGTTCTTTAAACGCGAAATTTATAAAGTAACCCACTGTTTAAATATAACATTCTATTGAAATCAGACACAAAAATTCGAGTACAAACCCGAATTCAAAAACGTACGTATTTTATCATTCAAAAGCTCGCCTCGTACACCTTCACTACTGACCTTTTAATCCAAATCGGGAGTACTCATATGTTTTATATTCCATCGTTGGAGAGTTAGCTCCAGGCAGTTGAGGGTAATTGTAGAATGGAGCGCTAAATCACTTTGCGATGATATGAGAATTAAATTTATATCGACGAGGTCTCTGACTAACAGTATTGATTGCGCAGATCAAAAAAAATTCACCCCTAACCCTCTATTTCAACTCGTAACAGGGCATTTACAGTCTTTCGTTAATTGCAAAACCGGCACAAACCGTTTACGACAACATCTCCATCAAGAAAATTATTGTGCTATCTCCTTATATTTAATTCAACCTTAAATTTAAGATAAAAATGTTTGGAACAGAATATCAGTCACACATATTTAATACAAACTCAATTATGCAGTCACAGCTTAGAATTTAAGTTGGCCTACTACCCTACATCGGAACACATTACTAATAGGTACTTCATTGTCTGGAAGACAAAGAATTTAAACTAGTTACATTTTACGAAAATAAATTAACTGCAATTAAAATAAATATACTAAAATAAACAAAATTAAATTACACAAGTTAAATTACATTAAATTAAATTAAGTTACATTAGCCAAATGAAATTAAATTAAATTAGGGAATTTGCATTAAATTTCCCAAAAGAAATGAAACTGAATTAAATTAAATTAAATTAAATTAGCGAATTTGCAGTAAATTACCCAAATGAAATGAAACTGAATTAAATGAAATTAAATTAGCAATGTTAAATTAAATTGAATTACTTTAGCGAAATGAAATGAAATTAAATTTGCTAAATTAAATTAAAGTAGCGAAATTGAATTAAATGAACCCTATTTAATAGAAGAGAGAGAGAGAGAAATAACTCGTCCGGCCTTAATTAAGGATGACCACGAGGATCCGGAAATCAATAGCAAACAAATATAATAAATTAAATATGAATATTGTTATAAAAATAAAATGTAATAATTAAGCACCATTGATTATCAGTTATAAAATAAAATCTTAGAAGATGACTATAAAATTATACTTATAAATAAACAATTTTATTTAAAATTAGCATATCCTTAAATAAGGCCTTCTGAGTGGTATAAATGAAACTGTATAATCTGCAGGGAATCTTTAAGAATTTGCGAGATGAGTTTTTGAATTTCAAAAGGTGATATTGATAATTGTTTTAAAAAAATTATGTGTAAATTTTGATAAACAACTCCGAGCACCAAAAAATAAACCTGTCACTGACCAATTGAAGAGAGGGATGTTGTACTTGGCACTAAGGTAGGGAATACAAGGTTCAAATTAAATAAAATTAGGCAAGTATACATAAAAATTACCCGAATTAGTATAAACTAAATTATCGAAATTAAATTAAATTAAATTCGATTAATCGTAATTAGTCAAATTAAATAATATTTAAATAATCCTAATTACAACCTAACTAAATTAAGTCCAATGAAACTGAACTGAATTAAATTCGACAAAATAAATTAAAGTAGCAAAATTGAATCATATTGAATTAAATTATATAAACGAAATTGTTCAAATATAATCAAAATTGCCTCAATGCCAATAAGTTAAACAAATTCAACCTTGTTTTCTAGAAGCATTGCATACAAAGGTAAAAGGCAGTGATTTTATTCTGAGTTGTTCGTTTGAATTGTATTGGAGTGAATATGTTCCTCCATTACCAAAGTTTTATCTGTGTTGTTTTACATGGAAGCTCGTCGTAATGGTAGTCCCACTTTCTTTTCGTATATTCAGTATTTATTTATTTAACCTGGTAGAGATAAAGCCTTCAGGTCTTCTCTTCCCCTCTACCGGGACATTTCAATTACAATATCAAGAACAAAATTAAATCCACAATTACAATTAATATAAAATTTACAATATAGAAATCAAAGTACTAAAAGTTTACCTGATTAATAAAAACTAAACAATTTATTGCAGAAGTTAAGATAAACGAAAGAATTTTCTACTAAAATACAAATTAATCGTAGAATAATTATATAAGGTTGAAATTACCAGATATAGAAATATTTTATGCTAGAATAAGAGAACTATTTACAGGAAGCCATGTTTTAACGAGTCTCAATTATTGACCAAGTGCCTAGGAAGTCCTAGGTTTATGAACAGTAATCTCACTAGAGGTTTTGATTTATCTAGAGAAAATCAAACCTGGAGTGGGATTTAATTGACTATTACACGATTAGAAGAAATAAAGTACTTTAATATAATAAAATATTAATTAACTTATTAAAATTCTATTTCACTAATGTTAGCTTCACCAAAACATTTGAAGGAACCGCTATTTTCAGATGACTATGCGGTAAACAAATGACGATCGCAAAGCATGTTTTATAGTACCGTAAAGCATTTGTAGTTTGAAATGTTGGCAAACAAAGAAATAAATGCTAGAGAAGTGATAAAAATAAACAAATGCAAGGGAAGTGATAAAATTGTAGCGCTAAGCAGCCATGATGGGTTGAAGCACGTCCTTTTGTATAGTTTTATTGGTCAAAAGTATTATCACGTAGTAAAAGTGTAATAGTCTGTAGTAATTTTAGACCTCGAGTGACATTTATTGGGATTATTTCGTAAACAAAATAAAAATGTAAATAATATATCCTTAAAATTCGCTCACAAATTATTAATAATAAATTGTGTATTTATGAATGCTAAACGCATTCAGACATTGAGAAGTTGAAATAGACTAATATCGATTACTGCAATAAAGAAATCGGATGTTATTCAGTAATGACATTTTGTTAAACAACGATATACAGTTTTAACAATGTTAATTACATGTACTGTGATTTTCTCTTGTTATTGTAACAGAAAAACATTTTCATTATCTACTGAAATCATAACTTAATTTAAACATTTTATAATATACATACTAGGTTCAAAAAGTTCCCGGAATTTGCTAATATCATAGAAACAACGTACCTTAAACACTATTCTACAACATTCCCTTCAAAATAGTTGCCTTCCGCAACAACACACTTTTGCCAACGCGTGTAGAGTTCCTGGAAGCAGGCCTGGAAGCGATTTTGTGAAACCGTCTTAGTGCTCTCGTCGCGTTTGCGATAACCTCTTCAGCATTGAATCTCCGTCCTTTCAGATGACTTTTCAGACGGGGAAACAGAAAGTAATCAGGTGGTGAGAGCTCAGGAGAGTATGGTGGGTGATCCAAAGCACTTATGTTGTGCCTGGCAAGAAAATTCTTAGAATAATTGCGCGATGAGCAGGTGCATTGTCATGCATAAGGAACCAGTTGTTTTCTACCCACTTTTCTGGACGTTTCCTTCTCACTGCGTCCCGGAGGCGACGGAGGATTTCTACGTACAATTCTTTCGTTACAGTACGACCTTCTGGAATGAACTCATGGTGGATGAGACCCTGAGAGTCGAAGAAAACTTCCAACATAACTTTGCCTTTGGAACTGTCCCTAGGAAATTTTTGCTTCCGAGGAGATGTTTTCGATTTCCACTCAGATGACTGTCGTTTAGGGACTGGGTCGTACAAGTAGCACCAAGTTTCATCACCAGCAATAATTTTGTTTAAGAAATCACCATCTTCATCAGCCATACTAATCATGTCCCCAGCAAGAGTCATTCTTGTTTCTTTCTGTTCTGCCGACAACATTTTCGGAACTAACTTCTGAGACACGTAATGCATGTTGAGATGCTTGTGAATAACATTTTGTACACTTCCGACTGATATTCCGACCTCTGCTGCTATCTCTTTTATGGTTTTACGTCGGTCGTCCCTCACAACATTACGCACACGCTGAGCGATTGCTTCATTTGTTGCAGTTGTTGGTCGGCCGCTGCGTACGTCATCTTTGATGCTATCGCGGCCACCAGAAAAGCGTTTATGCCAGGCGTACACTTGAGTTTTTTCCATTGCTGCTTCGCCATATGCTTCTTCCAACAATCTTATGTCTCTGCAGGAGTTTTGTGTAACAAAACACAGAACTTGATGTTTGTACGTTGCTCTGTGGACATAATTACAAAATGCGACGAACAAACAAAACACTATGATAAACAATTGCCTACAACTTAAAACCAACAATCGCCATTATCAACAAACTTTAAGGAAATGACATCATGAATGTTACCAACAAAACAAATGTATAATATCCCCTGTTATATATTAATATGAAAAATGGTAGTAAAATTCCGGGAACTTTTTGAACCCAGTAGTAATATAAGTAACCTGATTAATACATGAACAACTGTTCAAAACACAGTTATTAAATCTGAATTAAGAAGTGTCATTTTCTTTAGATATCCTATAAAGGACATGGAATAAGAAGACGAAGAAGTGGATGTGGAAGTAGGATTTCTCACTTTATTTATATCTGTTCTTTTTTAAGATGGGATATTAGCACTGCGATCGGAAAAACAACTGCATGTCACATAGCGTGGTAGGCCTGTTGCTATGGTAACAGCGGTTGAGTTGCCGAAGTTATAGTTCCCACGTGGTGAGTGCTTAACAGCTCTCTTGGCGACATTTATTGTGCACACAATGTTAGCATTGATACGTTTCGTCTTTCATTCTCTGTAGATTTTTGTATTGTTTTCTTTTTACCTTCGAGTAAATTGTTAATGAATGTTTTAACGTGAGGCATCTAACGTCAATCCTATCAGCTGACAGCGTGGTAGTCCATATTGACAACATAGCGCTGCAGTTCCAAGCTCGGCCGCTTAATTGTCATGTTCCATCTTTAAAAAAACAGGTATTATACTTCATCGTTACATTAAGGCCCGTAACACACTACAGCGGGAGCTATGAACTATATAATGTGTGGACACAGCTTAGCTTAACCTAACGTCTTCACACTACAGCAAGAAATATGTTGCTACACGGTGCAGCCATCTCTGTGCAGATAATTAAAACACGAATTTTATTTCGTCATACAGAAGGCAGTTTGATTAAAAACCTTGTATATATAATAATATACAAGGTCTTTGGGTTTGATATGCGCTGATAGAAATAAAATTACATAAATTTGAACATCTGACTTTCTATTAATTTTCAATTTAATTCACGTAATATAAATTTTATAGGCTACAATTAGTTAGGTTACCTGTGGGAACGAGAAATACAGGTGGTGGGCCAGCTAGGCCTATATTTTATAATATTGCTACCCGACAAATATCATCTTGCCTTATTTCGATCGTTACTCCTTGCTCAAGGAAAATATTTTCCATAGCTCGACAAACGCATTACATATTTCTCGCTGTAGTGTGTTACAGGCCTAATGAATTCATGATCAATGACTTACTGGGAACAGATGGCGACACTGACTAAACAAAAGAACGGCCATGCGATAAATTGACTGTGATGAAAAGAGTTGCAAAAATCATTGCGATGAATGACTGTGATTGGTTGGAATTCAAAATTTCATTACACTTCATTGGTCGAAAATAGAATGACGTCATATACACGAAATATTCTGTAGTAATCTCAGAACTCGAGTGGCATTTATTAGGACTATTTCGTGAATAAAATAAAAATGTAAATAATATATCCCTAAAATTCCATCACAAAATGTTAATAATTGTATACTAACGAATACTTAACCTATTGAGACATTGTCAAATTGAAATACTCGTAGATGAATATCGATTACTGCAATAAAGAAATTCGATGTTATTATTGAGTAATGCCAATTGCAAAAAGCGAAATACAGGTTTAACAATGTGAATTACATGTACTGCACTTTTCTCTTATTATTATAACATAAATACATTTTCATTATCTGCTGAAATCATAATTTAATTTAACAGTAACAGTGGGGACAGCTATATACCAATGCTTATGTGCTAACAGCGAGACATGTTGCTACACAGTCAAGCCATCTCTGTATAGATAGGCCTAATTAAAACACGAATTTTATTAGGCCATACGGGAGGCAGTTTGATGAAAAGATTATTATGCAAGGTCATTGGGTTTGATATGCGATGATGTTACGTAAATTTGAACAACTGACTTTCTATTAAAAAGGTTTCATTTCATTCACAAGATACAATTTTATAGGCTACTTATAGGTTATGTCACCTGTAGGAGTAGGACTAATGTCAGCTGTGTCTTATTTCGACCGTTACAATCAGTGCTACACGAAAGCATTTTGTATAGCTCGACAAACGCATTCTCGCTGTAGTGTGTAACGGAACTAAAGCTGCATCTACACAGTACAATATTCCAATCACGTATGCTTGCAATCTGGGAAGAATAGTGAAAGAACGAAGTTTAAAACATACGTTAAATTAAGATGCATGAAGATTTTGTGTCTACATGGTGCGCCGTTTTGAACGTCGTCTTCACTGCGTAAATATATTAATTAATATTAAATATCAATCTTGCATTTATTGCTTTAAAGTTCAAAGAAAAGTTTAACCGTGTAGTTGCATCTTAATGTATTCATGATCATCAATTTACAGAGAAACAGTTGGCGACAAAGACTAAACAAAAGAACGACCATGCGATAAATCTAGCTGCAAAAATTATCGCAAAGTGTGAGTGTGATTGGTTGGAATTCAAAATTTCATTACACTTCATTGGTCGAAAATGGAATGGTGTCATATAAACGAAATAATCTGCTTAATACTAGGTCTGAAACAACCCACGCCCCAGCTTAGTTTGAGTTCAGCTAATCATTTAAAATCCAGGGTGAAAGAGGAGCGGTTACATGTGATAGATGGTGAGAATATTAATTCAAAGATGGAGTCATGAAGTTTTAAGTAAAGGAGTTTGTATATAACTCAGATGATTATGAAAATAGGACGATACTGAAAATTCAATATAAAACTGAGTCATTTCCTGCTTGCATTTTTGTGTTGAGCATTTGTTATCATGTCTTGAATTTCCTTTATACGTAGGGTAAACATCATTAGGAGGCAAAAGCTATTTGCAAGAGGAAAGGTTTTATTTACAGTCACTGATAAAACTTCCAACGAAATCGTTAGTAACGAATAAAAAGAAACAAGGCCACAAGAGAAAATCTGAAGTAGTTGACTTTTTATACTAGAAACTCAATATTGTAAAATGCAACAATATAAACTTTAATGTTTTATTTCATACTTACATACTTACTTACAAATGGCTTTTAAGGAACCCGCAGGTCCATTGCCGCCCTCACATAAGCCCGCCGTCGGTCCCTATTCTGAGGAAGATTAATCCCGTCTCTACCATCATATCCCACCTCCCTCAAATCCATTTTTATATCTTCCTCCCTTCTACGCCTCGGCCTCCCCAAAAGTCTTTTTCCCTCCGGTATCCCAACTAACATTCCAAATTATTTCTGGATTGACCCATACGTGCTACATGCTGTGCCCATCTCAAAAGTCTGGATTTAATATTCCTAATTATGTCAGGTGAAGAATGCAATGCGTGCAGTTCTGCGTTGTGTAACTTTCTCCATTCTCCTGTAACTCCATCCCTCTTAGCCACAAATATTGTCCTAACAACCTTAATCTCAAACACTCTTAATCTCTGTTCCTCTCTCAAAGTGAGTACAGGTTTCACAACCATATAGAACAACAGGTATTATAAGTGTTTTATAAATTCTATCTTTAAGATTTTTTGACAGCAGACTGGGTGATAAAAGCTTCTCAACCGAATAATAACACGCATTTCCCATATTTATTCTGCGTCATTTATATTTGTTACTGTTGCTCCAAGATATTTGAATTTTTCCACCTCTTCGAAGGATAAATCTCCAATTTTTATATTCCCATTTCGTACAATATTCTCGTCACGAGACATAATCATAAACTTTGTCTTTTCGGGATTTACTTCCAAACCTATCGCTTTACTTGCTTCAAGTAAAATTTCCGTGTTTTCCCTAATCATTTGTGGATTTTCTCCTAACATATTCGTCATCCCTAGCATATTTACATATTTATTCTCAACTTGGTAGTGTGTATTTATATGAAAATAGAAAAGAAAGTAAGTGTTGTTTTCATACCGTGCATGTTTATTGAGCAGCCTACCTGTGTCTAACTGGAATAATTAAAATTATATCTTTTCCAGGTGTTTCCGTATGATATATGTTAGAAAGAATAACAAGGAATATATTTTGCTTTTCTTTGTTTAATTTACAGTAGTTACAACGTACAGTAAACTTGATTCTCCTCAAGGTGGTGTTCATCATATAGAGTTGAATTTAAGCATTTTACAATCCCAGGAAATGGGAGAGGTTGCAGAATTGAGGCATACAGTTACAGTATTGCTGAAAAATAAAAATTAAGTTCAATATTTATCTTGCTATTTGCTATTCATAACATAATACACACGGATTATGTATACGAGCTACGAAATCCCATAAGATATGATGTAATATTCCTAATAGTAAGGTTATAAGTAGATCTAGGATTTTTCAGGCTCGTTTAGCGTAGGCTGAAAGACACGTTCTTTAATGCATCTTGTTTTAGATAATATCTTCGCTCTACAATTTCTCATCTTGCATACATTTAGGAAACTTTACATAAAATTATTGCAACCTATTCTATTCGAACCTAAAATTCCTAAAGGCCCATTCACAATGAAAATTAAACATAACCGTAACATAAACACAGAAGGTTGCGCCCAGGCTACCAAATGCGATCATTCACAATTATTCACATAAGCACTGACATAAACATTACCGTAAGACGTTAACATGAAAGTTTGCAAACTCCAAACTTTCATGCTTATGCTTACGTGATTTGCAAACAGAACACAATCGTGGAGCGCTGAAGTATACGGCAGAATATGAGGAAATGGCGTCGTTGTTACGTTTCCATGGTTAACAAGTATGTTTGCGGTTATGTTTATGTTCCCATCGTGAATGATGGTATGACTTCTTGATTTTATCGTAATGTGTGTATTCTTAAGTTAACGCTTACGTTATGTTTAATTTTCATTGTGAATGAGCCTTAAGTCTAAAGATAAGTGTCCTCAGCAAGGATTTAATTCCGAGAGTTTTACATAATCTTTTTAACTGTAGAAACTTCAGTGTGGTTTTAGGCGTAATAGATTCATTATCAGTCACGTTCTGCGTGTATGGTTTGATTACAACTCCACTTCTCGCCAATGTTCAGTTTTGTAAACAAAGAGCACAGAACCGCTTCCAGTGCGCAAGTAGTAGGCAAACTATACGACGTTACAAACAAACACATCAGTGTCGGCTTGCAACCATACATTCGTAATTACAAAATGAGTATGCGGGTAATATGGAATACCAGTATTCCATATTGTCCCCACTTATTAGCGTGTATATCATAGGCCTCTTAACCCTAAGAAAAACATAATTAAGTTGAAATGAGATATTTTATTATTATGGGTACTTTTACATATACAGGAATAGGCCTACAACCTGTTATCAAATTCTCGATCAACGAAAAGGAACATTGACTATGTTAACATTAAACCACTGTCTTTGATTTGGATTAAATTATGTCCGTCCACCTTGTTGTCTTTAGTTATTTCAAGTATTCATTTAGAGTTCTCGCTTTTCCGAGTATTTAATACATTTTTAGTAACAGTTTTTAAATAAAAACCTATATTACCAATAGTATTTTTCTAGTTGGTTATTTAATGACGCTGTATCAACTACGAGGTTATATAGAGTCGATGAGATTGGTGATGGAATTTGGCGAGATGAAGCCAAGGATTCACCATAGATTACCTGACATTCACTTTAAGATTGGGAAAAACCTCGGAAAAAACCCAACCAGGCAATCAACCCAAGCGGGGATCGAACCCGCATCCGAGCGAAACTTCAGACCGGTAGGCAAGCGCCTTAAACGACTGAGCTATACTGGTGGCCACCAATAGACTAATAATTATAGTATTCCATATTACACTCGTATTCCATATTACCCGACAAATTATTTTTTTATATTGGTCGCTACTTGCCTAACATAAAATTAGTTTAAATTGATCCTACGAAAAACAATTAAAAGGAAGTGAAACTATTCATTAAGGAGAGGATTCTTATGTAATTAAATATAATTTCTGCCTATGATAAAACACAAGTAACAAAGTTAAAAATTCCGAACTTGAAGTTTCAAGTTTAAAACCCGAATTTTATTTCGCATAAAAACACACATTTTCACAAAAAAAATGTAAATACATATTTTCAGGAATCTATCATAAACACATAAATCTTGGAGTTTTTTTTTTTTACTTCATATTTTTTTTACAAGACCTTTCATATATTTTAAAACTAAATCAATTATGTCACTCAGAAGTACGTTATCTTTTTTTAAGAATTCTCCTTTGCTTCGTGTTTCTAAGCGCTGAGTGGTGTATCCATAATACATTTTTGTAATAGTATCGCCTCAAGTTCTGAGAACTGCTAGGCATCATATCAATGTTATTATTAAAGAATAAATTAACATGTACAAGGAGGAGAGAGCTTGTAACACATAATTAGGAATGTTTATTGTTGCTGAAGATCATTTCATTCCGCGCTTTGTTTGTGAAACACAACAGATAAGAGCTCGGGTATGAGCATTATTTAATTTAAACAAATCTCTCGACTCTCGCTCATGTCTATCAAGTAAGGCAATATATCTTGTTGTGATTCTCTGTTATTGGGCTTCGTCAATAGATATCCTTCAAGATATACTGAAAGATGGTTATTTAAAAAGCGATTTGCCCTTCCTATTAGCAAATTTAAGCTTTTTGTGTGACACCATAAAAAACCGGAAACATACAAAAACCTGTTGTCTGAAACAGGGAGGTGCGTGCCGTGGAAATTAAACTAGACTCGCTACCAGGTTCAGAAGCACGATTACTAAGGGACAAATTCCAGAATGTCTTTGGGAAAAACAGTGGATATAAAAGAAATGTGTAAAGTTGCTCAAGTATTGGAGGATGTGTCTGTAGGTGAAATTGACGTTATAGGCCTATGTGTTTGTGACATTTCTCTCTTTAAATATGCACGTCTAACGTCTTGTGATGTGGAAAGATCGTTTTCACAGTATAGGTCGTTGTTCAGACATAATCGGCATGCATTTGTGATGGAGAATTTGGAGATGACCTTTGTTGTTCACTGCAATTCTCGGCCAACTACTAGCACTCAAGTGTGGTTGGTGAGCACCTAGTAACATTTCTTTTCAAGTTAAGTAAGGTATTTTGTCATACTTAAAAAAAATTTAGCAAGTATTTTCGTACTTTTTAGCACATAAAAAATAAATATATTTACATTTTTTAACACATAAAACCCGCTCCCTACTAATCATATATTCACTAATCATTAACTTTGTATCAATAATGTTTAGATGCTTAACAAAAACATAAATGGTATTCCATAATACCCGAAGTTTTTCTATTAGTTGAAATCCGAGTTCTGCTACATATTTTTATTTGGTTGAATGTCTCATCTGTTGCGAATGTCTTTTAAAACAACCACTGTTAAGGCTTGTGCCGTTTTCCTCCTAGTTTGCCATTTAACGTGACCAGCTTTAGAAAGATTCTTGGTGCTTACGCAGTTGGGTAGCCCAGAAGCAGAGGTATGGCAGGGGAAATTAATATACGCGGTAACTCAAACACAAGCGCTCTCACTGAATGTGGATATGAGAAACGTAAGGCTCAGTTTTGTGTGAGCGTTTAGAACAGAATAACCCAACAAGCGTTGACAACAGTCTCCCGAGGGACTTACACAATTTCCAACACTCGGTTAAATTTGTCGTCTCCTATTTAAATTTATCTTTCAAGTATACTTCGTTGTTATAGCATATTTTCAGTAATAGAAAAAGGGCATAAATAATTGTGGCTGTCGGGAAACCTTTCTCTTCGCTCGGCTTAAAGTTTTCACTTTCAGTTGCCGGTTATTTTTCTTAATGTAAGAACATTTTCTTCGTTCTAACATTAGTTCCTCTGTGAAGACGGAACTCCTTTTTAGTATATCCTTAATGTATGAAACAAATATTATAATTTCTACAGGATGAACTGTAAGTAATGTCTTTAATTTCATGCGGTTTATTCCTCGAGATATTTCAAACAAAGAACTTTAAAGGCAGAGGGTTACGAACGCCTACAAAATTTATGGTAAAATATGCAATAATACTTTTGACAATATCTACCACAATATTTACGATAGCCATATAAAAATTTTATCACTGACTCTTGAAAGAATGCTGAAATTGAATGGCTTACAGTTCACTTAATCTAAATTATTAAATTTATCTTTCAAGTATACTTCGTTGTTATAGCATATTTTCAGTAACAGAGAAAGGGCATAAATAATTGTGGCTGTCGGGAAACCTTTCTTTTCGCTCGGCTTAAAGCTTTCACTTTCAGTTGTCGCTTATTTTTCTTAACATAAGAACTCTTTCCTCGTTCTAACATTAGTTCCACTGTCAATATGGAACTCCTTTTTTTGTATATCCTTATGTATGAAACAAATATTATAATTTCTACAGGATGAACTGTAAGTAATGTCTTTAATTTCATGCGGTTTATTCCTCGAGATATTTCAAACAGAGAACTTTAAGGGCAGAGATTTACGAACGCCTACAAAAATTATGGTAAAATATGCAATAATACTTTTGACAATATCTACCACAAGATTTATGATAGCCATATATACATTTTATCACTGACTCTTGAAAGAATGCTGAATTGAATTGCTTATAGTTCACTTAATTTAGATTATTAATTTTTTCTTTACAATTTGTTTAATTGTTGTAACAAATCGAAAATACCTTAAACATAAGATCACATAGGTACATTTTCTTGCTAAAATAATGACGCCATTGGTTCCAAATTTTTACCAGATCTTACGTATTGTCTTGTGGTAGTGAAACTCAGTTTTTATTTTTATAACTTGAAAATTTAGTTCCATAATTTTGTACTTGCTGTGAAAATTATTTTTTCTAAACTTTAATGTTTTAAAATATAACAAAACCGAAACATTTTTCTCAATTTAAGTAAGTACTGATTTTCTTATAGCTGTATGTATGTGTAAGATTTGATAAAAATTTAGGACTAATGAAATCGTTAGTTTAGGCTACAGGAATTTGTACCTATGTGATCTTTTGTTTCAGTGTATTTTCGTTTTGTTGCAACAATTAAATTATTTAGGACAGATGAATAATCTAAATTAAGTGAACTGTATGTAATTCAATTCAGCTTTCTTTTCAGATTTAGTGGTAAAATTTATGTATAGCTACCATAAATATTGTGATACATATTGTCAAAAGTGTCAGTGCATGTTTTGCCATAATTTTTGTTTGCGTTCATAGCCCGCTGCCCTTAATAAAATTTTCTCGTTTTTGCTTCCTTTTCGCAATAAAAAAGTTTATATATGAAATATTCGATAGCGTATTTCGGAAATACGATTGATTTAAGTGTCAAAATGCTTTGTCAATTTAAGCGAGCAATGCATTGTGATAATAAATGTTTTAAAGAATTTTAGTTTTGTCCTTTAAATGTACAGAAATTTTATTCGAATATATGTAACATTGTAAAATTCCTTTGCACAACTAAAAGTTGCATTTGTTCGGATAAAATTTCTGAACATTTAAGAGAGAGAACTATTTTTTTTCAATCATTTATCAACAGCAATCTCACTAGACGTTTTGATTTATCTAGAGAAAATCAAAACTCGAGTGGGATTTAATTGACTATTACACGATTAGAAGAAAGTATATAAAGATTATAAGTAACGAAGTACTCCAATACAATAAAATATTAATTGACTTACGAAAATACAACTGTCTTCAAATGTATTATTGTACCATCTCAACATTACAAATATTACGCTAGATGCATGCTAGATGGCAGTAGTGTCTTTATACAGACACTGTAATGATTACTATTCAATAAACCTTAATATTAAACAATCTGTGATACGTGACTATCCATAATATCATATAGCAGAAGTTCTCTTTATCCTCTCAGAGCAGAAGCTATAACATAACCTAACTAATATACACAAGTGTTAGAAAAGTTTTAATTAACGACGATGACATAAAAAATAATCATGAATAATTGTAAAAGGAATAATTATTGAATGTACAATTTTCAAATTTGAATGTGGTTGGTGGTTCAATTGATGTTATATTGGACGTGTGCGTAATAGAAGTGGAACTCGTTGATTTAGGCCTACATGGTGTATTCAACTTATTCAGAATTTCCGAATGAATAATTTTAAAAGAAATAATCATTGAATGTACATTTTCAAATTTGAATGTGGTTGGTGATTCAATTGATGTTATATTGGACGTGTGCGTAATAGAAGTGGAACTCGTTGATTTAGGCCTACATGGTGTATTCAACTTATTCAGGATTTCCGAATGGTGCTCTTCATTTATTTGTAAATCGGATTTCAGAAGATGCATAGGTATGATCAGTGATTTTTATTAATTCTTGTTCTTGAATGGCAATGCGAGTCATATTTGAAACTGCTGTGCATCAACTGGAGTGGTTTGTAATTTTATATATATTTTTGACGTCCAGACCAGCGCAGTTTCAAATGTTCGCAAACAAAGAAACAAATGCTAGGGACGCGATAAAATTAAACAAATGCTAGGGACGCGATAAAATTAAAGTAATGCTAGGGACGCGATAAAATTGTGCGATAAGAAGCCATGATTGGTTGAAATACGTCCTTTCGTACCGTTTTATTGCTCAAAAGTAGTATGACGTAGTAAGAGTGATATAGTCATCATAATACACTACTCTCTTAAACGGACTGAGCATATTGGGAATTGAATCAGCGCCTTTCCCAAAACACGCTATGAAATCTTTCATATAAAACAATTCTATCTTGAAAGGGAAACAAAAACGAGCAAGATTTATTAAAATTTTTTGTTTGAAATATCTCAAAGAATAATCCCCTGAAATTAATGACAGTACTTACGGCTCACTCTATATATAATCATACATTATCCTTATTCGCACAAACTTAAGATTGACATAGCTATGTGCTAAATCATACAAGTATATTATAATAAGAAGATATCTCGAGAGTCCCAAAAGAGATTTTACAGCTTCCATGAGGATAACATCGACGAGACCAGTGCTAATAAATCACGAAGATGGTCTTCCTACTCAAATTACATAATACTAGTGGCTTGTTCAGCAAATTCTGCAAACTAAGTTCATTAGTCGTTCAAATAAAAATTTTTCAGATTTATCTGCAATTGGATGCACTTATGCAATATGGAACCAAGTCCAAAATACAGCTTTTGAGCTACAGCTGTTTTAGCAAATCGTTACATATAAAATTCTACATCAATACTATTACGAAAGTAATGATTGCATTATTAACATTCTGAAATGCTCTTTCAGACCAATGGTGCAGCTCGCATCAGTATTTGACTCACACAGAGTAGAAGGCCAACATTGGAGTTGGTTACATATTGCTTATTGCAAAAATGGATATTGGCACTTGGTTCCTATTTGTGTGATTCAAATGAGAGAGAGAAGAGGCAACTTTCTAGTTCAAATCCATGTTTAACACTTTATTATTGGAAAACTAAACATCCGAGACACTAATTGTGGGACAACAAATAAAATTTAAAAAATATACATTCATTAGCATTTGTTCATACATTGACTTATCATTCCAAGGTGAAGTCAAGGGGACCATTGATTCCATCAACATCATCCTGTCCACACCTGTGGAGTAACGGCTAGCGCGTCTGGCCGCGAAACAAGGTGACCCAGGTTCGATTCCCGATCGGGGCAAGTTACCTGGTTGAGGTTTTTCCGGGGTTTTCCCTCAACCCAATATGAGCTAATGCTGGATAACCTTCGGTGTTGCATCCTGGGCTCATTTCACCGGCATAATCACCGTCATCTAATTCAGACGCTAAATAACCTAAGCTGTTAATAAAGCGTCGTAAAATAACCTACTAAAATAAAAATTCATTGGATTTTCTTCTGCAGTTACATATTTGATACCTAAACATCTTCGGTTCTACAACTTTCTTTGATACATTAACATTACTCTTGTTGCTATAATATAATATAATATAATATAATATAATATAATATAATATAATATAATATAATATAATATAATATAATATAATATATCACTCCTATTAGCAAAAAATTGTATTCAAACTCCCATATTTACACAAAACAAACATGGGAACTGACAGCTTGGAGTTGGTTCTAAATTGCAAAACACTGCACTATGGATTCTGTTTTTGGTGGTTGGTTCAGATTTCTCTATAGGGCAGCACGTTACAGATAGGAGTTGGTTCTATTTTGTATAAGAAACTATAGACATTAAGACACATTTTGCAATAGAAATCCAGATATTCATAAAATGGTGGTTGGTTCCATATTGCATAAGTGCATCCAATTAAGAATACCAGACATTTTGAAAGTTATTTGCTTCCATAATAATGACACATACTCTCTCTAATTGCTTTTTTATGCCGAATACTTTTTCTTGAACCTATCCATTTTCAGTTTCTGTGTTGCAATGCGAAAACGCAAGTAACAATGTCAGGACAATCAGTGGGTTTTTCATGTGGGAGTAAAGCTATAGCTATTTCAGATCATTGTGGATTGTAGGTGAAGGTTAAAAAAAAGTCAGGTTTGCTATGCTTTCGAACAATAGAAATAGAATCTTGGTATAGCCTGCTAAGAGATCTTGCTGAAATTTTGTAGGCCTCTTATTTTATCAGTAAGTAAATACCTTTTTTTTGGTCTTTCCTTTGGAGCCAATACTGAAGAGAATGGCGCATATACAGTAAATATCTACACCACACCGCCATTAAGTATATGAAAAACACCCAACCCCACTTGATTAATAACCATAAAAATATTTGATTTTAATAGCAATATTATTATCTTACGTAAGTTTTGTAGTTATCCATATAATAGCCGCCACTCAGTAAATTATAGAAATGAAGGTCTAATTTAAGATATTCTCTACATCCACTTATATAACCCCAAAAACGTTTCACTTTCATATCATAAATATAGCATTAATATGTATAATTAACGAAAAACTGTCACATCATGGTATTAACTATAATAATATTTCATTTCTAATGGTAATAATGTCAAACCACCTCTAGGTTTTTAGATTTTAAAAACAGCTGTACTCAGAAAATTACACACCGCAGAATCGGACCTGTAAATTATTTTTATCAAGTCTTGAAGTTTTTTATAATCAATTGAATTTGAACTCTAAATATGTCAGCAATCCTGCAGGTCATGGCCTTCGTGTAATAGCCTATTGTTTATTGTAGCATGTGTTTTGTTTTATTCTGAAATGCAGTTAGTTTAAAAACTGACGAAAGATGAATTTTGTAAAATAGGAAAATGTAGGAAAATTAACGTTTCACTGAAAACTACTATTTTTCTGAAAACGTTTGGGTCCCAAACTTCAAAATGAGGGGTAATTTATTAAAATCCGTTCAACCCTTTTCCCGTAATTTCCATTACCAGTTCAAATTATACAGGGACATCACTTTATTTTTACCAACACTTTTAACATTAACCGGGCTATACTCGGAAACACTGTTGCCCCCTTCCATTACAGGAGTTTGATGTTACTAGTGCAATATGTAAACAAATCATTTTACTAGGTATAGGAGGAGAGAAAAGTAGTGTATCTATTTATGTTGTAGGGAAATACAATATTATGATTTTCAGTTTGATCATCACTTTTACGGAATTTATCAAAATACAGTAGAGTAGTAACATTTTTTTTTCAAAAACTCAACTTTTTAGGCGGCTATGTTCGTTATGTAATGTCTACTTTATTTAGCATATTAATTATTGATATTAACATACAATATAGAGAGTGCATTTAAATTGAGGGGGTCATAAGTAAAGGGCTGTAAGTGTACTTGTTACTTTTGAGAAAATGGGGTTTACATATTTAAGCTTTCGTAAAACCGGTGAAATTTTTATTTAAATTTTAATGTTTGATGCGATTAAAATATCCCTTTGCCACTAAAATTTTAGATACTTTAGCTTACACTGGATGCACTTAACTGATGTTATTACAAATGTGACTAGCATTCCTTTGCTTCTAGCCACCTCAATTAAAAATAAGCTAATCTGAATTTTTAAACAAGTTGCTGAAAATGGTTGCCGTTCATTACAATGCAGGCTTCAATTCAGTACGCATATTATTAAAAACATTTTGAAGCATATTCTCTGAAATTTAATTTATCGTTTCTTCAATATAATTTTTAGTACGATATTATTAATATAGGTTCTTTCTTCTATAGAAAACGCAATCATATTTATGAAACACACTATACACTGCAGTGTTTACTTCACTGCTTGAAGAGTTCGAATGCAACAGCGGCCGTATGTTTGTGTGTCTGACGGGAGCAAGGACATTAGTGAAGGGGTGAGAGTGAAGTACATTCAGAAATGCAGGTACAATAAAAATGCAAGTAAAAATGAAATGATGTCCCTGTATATATAGATTCTATGTGTATGTTATAGGCCTATGTGTACATTAATATGTACGCATATGCACATGTGAATATATACGTGTATCACTCAAGCAAGAAGATATGAAATTTGTAAACATTCCAAAAAGAAGCATCTTCCAGAGATTGAAGAAGATGATCCATATTGAATTGAAAGAAACTGAAATTTTACAGGGATATTTTCTCCGAACTTGTTATTAATGCTGATGATAGGGGAGACTGTTGTACCTTTAGCATAGTGTACCTTTGAACATTTTTTGTTTTTTAATTTTTGCTGCTACCTAGAGGACTCAAACTGAAGTAGATTGTAGAGAAAGCCGCTAAGTAGCTCTGGTCGTAGTTTCAGTTTGATTTATCGCAAAATGCGAGTTCCGTGGACAACATAAGTTTTTTAGTACCAAAAGTAAACATTTCGTTCATTGATGTGTTTTTTCTAACACAAAACCAGATTGTATTTGTTAATATCTTTCAATTACGGTGTGTTCCCTATCATATGGTGAGTAATAACATATTTTAATTTTCATGATTTATTTGACTCTCTATTTTTCGGAGCCATATTTGTTTAAACGTGGACCCTCTTGTACCTTTGAACACAAAACATCTTGTACCATGGAACATGTTCCAAATTATACGATACTATCGGTTTTTGTTTTTCCTTTATTTTAAGGTCATATCACGAAGTAACTCTGGAATTAAAGAGGTCCCTAATTGATCCAGATGCCTTGAAGAAAGCTGTTGAAGCAGTTATTGCTTCTCCAGGAAATAAAATCTCAATCAGAGAAGCCTGCTCTGGTTTATGATTGAAAATACATTTTAAATATGATTGTCAGTTTTTACAGCTATATTCCCACCTATATTGCATGTGTTCCAACTTACAAGAGGGTATGTTCCAAGGTACATGATCCTGTTGTACCTTTGAACACATTACATATTCCTTCATTTAATTTTTTCCACCCTTAATAGATCTGTAAAACAGAAAAATACATACAGGAAGTTGTAAAGAAATCTTCAATAATTATTTCAAGCATTTTTTCATTTAAAACATTTCATTCCCAAAATTAAAAAAATATATATGAAAAGTGTTTCAAGGTACAACAGTCTCCCCTACTGACAACTATACACAATTAAAAGAATCACTGTACATTCACAAAAATGGAATGTTAGTTTTAAAAATAAATTCAAAATATACAGTAGACTCTTGCTAGTCCGGCCATTTCTTGCACAGAGGGGTGCCAGATTAGCGAGAGTGGCGCATTACTGAGATTCCATAAAATGTTTAATACTTCATTAAATTTAATATTATGAGCTGAGTCAATCACTACACTTGCACTTCTAAATCTAAACTATAATTTTGCATGCTTGGCTGGCGCGACGTAACTCACAAATCGTGACGTCACGAGGACGAGTATCCTCTCCTCTTCTATGCCGCTGCAGTAAGAATTAATATAAGCTCACACTAATATACCTCAGCGATTTATTTGTTCAGAAGTTAAAGGTTATCGACCAAATTTCTGAGTCGCTTGATAGCATTGAGGTTGGTAGATATTTTCACTGAATATGTTCCGTTTCAACACACACTGCAATAAAATGTGTCCTCAGGAGTCCTTTTCCCCGTACAGTGGACAAAGGTGCTCTCCTTCTTCTTTACAATTTTATTACCCTTCCAAGCCCCCAATCTAAACCTACTCTACCGTCTGTTACAAGAATTTATGTAGTCCACACCTCTCCCAATTAAGCATGAGATCTGATTATAAATGTAGTGAGGACTTTTCCGAACATTGAAGCTCAATCTTTTGCCTATCGAATCAATTAAACGCATCTTCACATTACGCCATATATTTCTTGTATTATTTTCTCCTTTTCCTCACACCCATCCCATTCCTATACGATACAGCCCATCCTTTTTCCCCATTCCTCTCTTTGTTGAACTCTGTAGCAAATCGACCGTAAAAGCGACTGGTCCCCAAATATAATTTTAACCAGTATTTTATCACCCTGACTTTCATATGAATTGCTTCGTTTTGAAGCCCAAACTCCTTTAGCACCCCGCAATTAGCTGTGCTTTTTCCAGTTCCGAGTATTCGTTTCATAAAATCCGTTTGTACCGTATTTAATTTTCCCGCATTTCCACAACCCCAAATTTCCGCCCCATACAACACAGATGATTTGACCACAGCTCAGTATTCTAGCTCCAATGTTGCTGCAGGAATATCTGGCATTTTAGTGATCAATTTCAATACTTCCGCACTCCTTACCCCGCGCTTGCATGCTTGTAGTATGAGCACGTAATACAAGCGTTTCTACATCCCTGGTGTAAATGATAGGAAGTAGACTAGAAGTACCTAGATATTTGAAACATCGAAATATGGAGGGCGGTTTAACAAGAGTTTATTGAAGGCCGGTTTAGCAAGAGTCTAGTATTTCCATAAGTCTCTGAATAAAATACTGTCACGTAAATATGACAAAATTACAAAAAAAAAAAAAAAAAAAAAAAAAAAAAACTAGTGGCTTGTGCAGCAAATGCTGCTGCAAACTAAGTTCGTTAGACGTTAAAATAAAAATTTGCAGATTTATTTTCAATGAAGAATACTTGTCTTTTTGATAGTTAATTGCTCCCATAATAATGAAACATACTCCCTCTGAATGGATTTTTTTGGGCCAAATACTTTTTCTTGAACCTATCCAACTTCAGTTTTTGAGTTTCAACGCGAAAACGCAAGTATCAATGTCAGGACGATAGCAGTAGCTATTTCAGGTCATTGTGGATTGTAGGCCAAAGTTTAAAAAATGTCAGGTTTGCTAAGCTTTCGAACAACAGCGTTTTCGTATAGCTGCTGCATGTAAAACTTGAAATGTAGAGCGTAAAATCATTTTATCCTACTAAGAGATCTTGCTGAAATTATCTGGAGACTACAAAATTTTCTAGGCCTCTTATTTTATCAGTAAGTAATACCTTTTTATCTTTCCTTAGGAACTGTAATTTTTGCGGTCTCTCGAGCCAGTACTGAAGACAATGACACATATCAATATCTACACTACACAGCCATTAAGTATATGAAAAAGACCCAACCCCACTGGGTTAATAAGTATAAAAATATTTGATTTTTAATAACAATATTATTATCTTACTTAAGTTTTGTAGTTATATATAGCAGTCACTCAGTAAATTATAGAAATGAAGATCTAAATTAAGATATTCTCTACATTTACTGACATAACCTCAAAACGTTTCACTTTCATGTCACCAATATAGCATCAGTATTATGTACAATTAATGAACAATAGACGCATCATGATATTAACTATAATAATATTTAATTTCTAATGGTAATAATGTCATCAAACCACCTGAAGTTTCGTAGATTTGAATATCCAATACACAGCAGTACTCAGAAAATTACACACTGCAGAATCAGTTTTTAATAACAAATTGAATTGAGCTCTAAATATGTCGGCAATCCTACAGGCCATGGCCTTCGTGTAATAGCATATTGTTTATTGTAGTGTGTGTTTTGTTCTGAAATTCAATCAAGTCGGCCGTGATTCAATAAGTAGTTCTCAAAACTGACAACAGATGGATTTTGGAAAATAGGAACATTTTGTTCTGAAATTCAATCAAGTCGGCCGTGATTCAATAAAGTAGTTCTCAAAACTGACAACAGATGGATTTTGGAAAATAGGAACATTATGCAGGAAAATTGACATTTCACTGAAAACTACTACTTTTCCGAAAAACTTTGGATGCCAGGCATGAAAATGAGGGGTCACTCATTAAAATCCATTCAGCCGTTTTCCCGTAATTTCCATTACCAGTTCAAATTATATATATATATATATATATATATATATATATATATATATATATAGATATAGATATACTAAAATTGATATTGTAGCATACTGTAGATAGTAGTTATTAAATCGCATAAAATTGACGTTAACTCACTCTTTTCTAGACTGTAGAAACAAAACTTATCATTAATTCACTTCTCAGACAAGTTGAACCGTAACACTTAGCCCCGGTTTTATAAATACGGTTAATCTAAAGTTTATGTTAAACCTAACCATGAGTTTAACTGAGCGTGTCGTATTACAGAGTCTCGGTTAAGTTAAACCGTAGTGGAATACGATTGGTATTACTGATAGGAAAGAAAAGAAGTCGATCGCAACTGTTTAATTATATTATTGATTTAAAATAGCCGACGCTCGTGGAGAATCTTCATTAAGAAACATCTTTGTTCTCGATATCTGAGAGAGTATCATAAAAAAAAACTAAAGAGAACGAATACCGCGTACTTAATTATGCTTGTCAGACTTAACCTCAAATAGTTTCTTAACGCTGGCTACCAACGTTATACTCCCAAACACAATGCAGCCAAACTAAACCTTGCAGGACCATCCGCAACGTAAATCCATACAGAATCAACTGAGTAATGAAGTAATAATATTAATGTGCGTATTTTATGTGTCGTCTAGAATATTTATGAAACAGAATTCAGTGAAACAATAAAATTATTTTTACGAGTCTAGTAAAATTAGGTAATATTATTAGCGTGTTTATAAATCAGGCCCCATAGTAAATCTTACCAGGAGACTGTCTGCCACACAGTACAATGCGCAATAGGTTTATAGTAGATTTACGGACACCTCCGAAATCTTCCATCGTTTTCAGTATGCCTACTACCAGAGGAAAAATAGCGCCGCCCAACTAGTAACTGATGCAGAAATTCAACAGAATGTTTTGAAAAATAAAAAAATAAATAATTTATCTTTTCAAATAATCTTTAAATTCAAACCCTAAAACACATATTTTTGCACTCTCTCCTTTTTCTGTTGCATGTTGTCTCCAAGTTTCAATTTTTCTGAACAAGGTTATGACTATAAGCCTTATTCTGAAGGTTAGAACTGTCTGCTTCGAAAGTCTCAATCTGTTTTAAAACTTATGTTCATTTATATTTCAAAGTGGTGCACTCTATTTCGAAAAATTCTTAGCCGCCGTGTAATATTAATCACTCACATATAGTCACTCATAAGTTTCTGGAAAACATCTGCAATATCCGTGTGTGTTGCGGCAACCGCCATCTTGCACTGTTGAGCCTTGAACTTCAATTTAAACGGCAGAAAACTGCCGAACAAGTTAAACTCAAGTTAACTCAAAATTAACTGGTAGTTAAGATTTATAATACGAAGCAGAACGAAAAACTTCAGTTTAAAGTAGACGTAAGGTTTAAACGGCGTTTATAATGGCGGCCCTTATTGTTTTTAAATAGTCGAATAGTATTCACACAATGAAAGGAGTTTTATCCAACGAACTAGAAATGTAGGGGTACAACTTATGCCTTTAAATAAAATATCATATTATAATCTCCACAGTACCTTGTTATCTTGTTTGCAGGAAGCTTTCCATCCAGTGTTCCGTACCATAATTCACTATGTTTGGATGTGCCAGAAGAGAATCACTTCCGAAGTGGTGATTGAAGTCACTGAACCACTATCAGAAATCAGCTGAAATGAAAGAGAATATTAATAACTTACATGAACTACAATTATTGTATTGTAACAAGTTTAATATTAACATTAAAACCAGAAAAGAAATTAATGTATGAATGTCGAACACATGAGGATGACAAAGTTTAACATCCAATGATGTCACCCAGCGCTTATGCTATTTAGTAGGTTTTTGACGACGCTTTATCAACTGCTGTCGTTATCTAGCGTCTGAATGATATGGATGTGATAATGCCGGCGAAATGGGGTCACGATCCAGCACCGAAAGTTACTGAGCATTTCTGTCGTCGATTTGCAAAAGGGGACAAGTCCAAAATAACAAAGTTTTGTAAAATCGCAAAAAAAACCCATAACAAATTTAAAAAATCAAAATGTGTATGAATCCTGAATGTATATTTCCATAGTGATCTAATTAGAAAAAAATATATATGAACAATTTAATTTAACTTAGTTACAGTTTTTGCGATATTCAAACACTCGTGATTTTCATATTTGATATTTGATATATTTGGTCACAGCACTTCTTTACATGTAATGGTGTACCTCACATTTCTGTATCCGGTGCCACCATTAACACTTACATTAACACATATTTGCAGTACATGTCTACACAACTTCTACCAATTAAACTATGTACTTTTTTTATTATTACTTGTTCAATCTCCCTTTCAGTATTTCTCCTACATTTCGTTTGCTATTCTCTATTTGATCATTAATCGTAATATATCTAAATTTATATATGCCTTTCAAACCCCCTTTTTCCTCTAACTACTATTCACTAAGATTTCAATTTCACTTATTCTCTACAAATTATCATATTGAATTATTTGCCTTACTTGTTCTTTGACCTTTTCTCCTATCTGTCTCTTATATTCATTTACTGTTTCAACGTTCAAATGTCAGTACTAATTTTATGCTGTCACTTGTTCATTTCTTTTAACCCTTTTTCACTTTTCACTCATTCATATTTGCGCTCACTTTCAACTTTCTCTCTATTCCACTTACACCTAAACCTTTCACAATACTCTCACTTCCTATAAATCTTATATTTCTCTCTACACATCAGCTTATACACTTTCTCGCTCGCCTATACTTCTCTATCATTTACAATTACAATTACCCTTTACTAGCACTTTTTGATCATATCCCCACATTTATTAATCGTATCTATTAACATTGCTATATCCTCAGCTGTCGCAGGTTCTGACCTTTCTTTACTGCTTGTCTCTGCTTTATTTCTATCTCTGTCTTTCTTTCTATTTCCTTCTTCTTCTTCTTCTATTCCTCTTTTATTCCCCCCACGCTTTCACTTCCACATCCTAGATTTCCACTCACACTCGCACCCTTAATCTTTTCACTACTTTCTTCCCTATCACTTCCTGACTCTTGGTTTCTCTTTTTATCCCCACTCGCCTTTTTTCTAACACCTGTGCTTCTTGTTCCGTTATTGTCAGCATTCCTTCTGGAGTGCGCTAACCTTACTGCCATCGTATGGAGACTAGGAATCTGCTTACGCTGCTTGATCACGTTACACTTATCCTCTCGATGTGTCATCACCTCTACACTTCCTCGTACGTCAGCATGTGGGTTTCTGAACTCACTACTATTCGCTCCTGTTACCATGTGATCTGCGACAATGACTTGTTCCGTCCTTGAAGTTGGGATGATACTCGTGATTTTGTACATGACTCCTTTTGCAAATCGACAGATTTATTCTTAATGGGTTCAAGGAAAATCCCGAAAAAATCTCAACTAGGGACATATTTCACAAAGGTAACTATAGTATTATAAATTACGAGTAAGGTTTCTAATAATTAGTAAAAATACTAGAGTGTCTGTTCCACAAAAGACTTTTCTATAGTTGTATTTCACTACTCCATACTTACAAATTACCAATGAAGTTTTATAATTGTGTTCCACAAAAGTACTAGCATTTGTAACTTACTAGTAAGTGGTCAAGTATTCTCTACCGATAAAAGGAGACTAATACATAGATGTACTAATGCGGTTCAAATATATTTATTTCATAATATTAAGATGTATTTTGATAAATATGTGGTCTATAATATCTTTTCTTACTTCTATTTCCTTCCAAAGAAACAATTACATCTCCTTTGATACTCTTTCAACAATCTTTCAGTGTTTGTAATTTCGTAACAATTAAGTTTGGAGGTGAAGATCGTTATAAGCGGCATCTGTTGGCTAATATGGGAAATTATCAAGGAGCATTATGCAGGGATCGCGGAAGAACATGATGATAATAATAAGTCAATTTTTCATTATTAAAGAAGTAAACTAAAATAATATTGCAGGTTTACGAAATTCACAGAATCTACGAATCTTTACTATATAACCTACCTTAAACACATTACGATTAAACAGACAAATTTAACCTAATTCGATTAATGAAATACGAAGGTAACCAGCTACTTCATCGTGGCTAACGAGAAAGACAGACTACGGCGCGACGTCACATTCTTAGTCATAGCATGGCCAAGATTGAATAAGTTTATATATAAATGCACGTTTAACATGAGTTTAATATAGCAATTCCTTTGTTTTATAGAACTTTGAACATGTATTTATATTAGGCGATTGTCAAGATGGCCATGACTAGACCATGATAATCACGTGACTCCGATTCGTGCCGAAGGCTGTCTTTCTCGTTAGGCACGCTACATCATTTTTTTGGGTTATTTTACGACGCTTTATCAACATCTAGGTTATTTAGCGTCTGAATGAAATTAAGCCGGTGAAATGAGTCCGGGGTCCAGCACCGAAAGTTACCCAGCATTTGCTCGTATTGGGTTGAGGGAAAACCCCGGAAAAAAACCTCAACCAGGTAACTTGCCCCAACCGGGATTCGAACCCGGGCCACCTGGTTTCGCAGCCAGACGCGCTGACCGTTACTCCACAGGTGTGGACGCTACATCATATTATGACGTAGTATGTTTACTGATATGACGTCACTAGTAGCGATTCCGCGGCTGACGAGAAAGACAGGCTACGGCGCGACGTCACATTCTTTAGTCATAACATGGCCAACATTGAACAAGATTATATAAATTGTAAATAAATGCACGTTTAACATGAGTTTAATACTCGTATAGCAATTCCTTTATTTTTTAGAACTTTGAACATGCATTTATATTAGGCGATTGTCAAGATGGCCATGACTAGACCATGATAATCACGTGACTCCGATTCGTGCCGAAGGCTGTCTTTCTCGTTAGCCGAGAAAATAAGGGAAAGAGTTATTAATTAGTGCGGGAATGATGAAGTAATTAGTGGATAATGTTATTTTTGTATTTATTGTGTGTTTTTTTTATGTATTACCTTTATATGTATTAGTTGGATTATTTCGTGTAGTCTCAATAAGGAATTGAATTGCTGATATATATATATATATATATATATATATATATGTGTGTGTGTGTGTGTGTGTGTGTGTGTGTGTGTGTGTGTGTGTGTTTCACTGTTTTTTCTCTATCTCTCTCTTTTCATATCTTACATTTATTTTATTTGTTTATTATTTTTGTGAAATTTGGTTTGAAGTTAGATTAATTGTAATTGTGTTAATTAATGATAACGGTAGTAATAATAATAACTGTTGTTTTACTATTTTATTATTAGTAGTATTATTTTTGTTTTCTTTGAAGATTCAAACTGTGCATAGTTATAGCACGAATGGCCGTACGGTCTCGTGCGAAGGATCTTGTGTACATGAGTTTGTATAATTTATTATGTATCAATAAATGCACTTGTCTGTCTGTCTGTCTGTCTATCGTTAGGCACGCTACCTCATGTTATGACGTAGTATGTTTACTGATATTATGTCACTAGTAGCGATTCCTTGGCTAACGAGAAAGACAGGCTACAGCGCGACGTCACATTCTTAGTCTAACATGGCCAACATTGAACAACTTTATAAATAAATGCACGTTTAACATGAGTTTAATATAGTAATTATTTTGTTTTTTAGATGTTTGAACATGCATTTATATTAGATGTTGGTCAATATAGCCATGGCTAGACCATGATAATCACGTGACTCCGATTCGTGTCTAAGCCTGTGTTTCTCTTTAGCCACGTAGCGATTCATTGGTAATGTACAACTGACTATAATTATTTCGTGGAACACAAAGATACAACTCTATACTGCACAAATCTTTCTGGAACTGGCTCCAGGCAACTTATACCATCCAGGATTTGAACCCGGGCCCGCTCGTTACACGGGCAGACTTCCTAACCCTTACTCTACAGCGATGGACTTCAGCGCTTAGGATACACTGTTAGATGTGTATAAGTGTGTTGGGAGTTCTGTAGCTATATGTAGTACACCTACAACCGAATTCCCCGTACTATATCAGGTGAGTAAATAAATACTTTACAGAACGTAGGTTATAAGCAGGCTTCGAAACTTCGGAACCGATAGAGCAGTTCAGTGGAAAATCCACATAACGACGTACTGAGTATAGTGTTAAAGCGTACAGTGGGTGGGGGTACTGTGGAATGAATGCCAACAAATACGCAAAGGACAACGCTCTGGATTTGAAAGTTCTGACGAATAATTTGGTTTTCATACAAACCTATTTTAAAACTGTGTCTGAAACTATTACACGATTAGAAAAGTCAGAGCAAGAGATACCGGAAGCCCTCAAATTAATTGAGGAAATGACACAGAGAATTAATGAGACACCAAGTACACCGGTTACTGAACGTGTAAAACAGAAGTGGAAATCAATTTTATGTAAAGATAACGGATATGGAACATTGTGTAACATAAACGGCAAATTAGTGGACAAGAGTCACCCGAGAATAAAAGACTGTCTCTTTGGGTCATATTCAGAGACATTCTTAGCGCGGGCTTCGGGTGGATGATCAGTAAACTAACGTTTTTCGTATTCATAAACCAGTGTTAGCGATAGGATATGATATGAATCCTGTACAAGTAACCAGTCGATAGCCGGGGCTAGTTTAGCACACTCGTAGCGCGGGCTAGCGAAATGTCTATACATAGCACCCTTCGAGACTGCAATTATGTTAGGTTTCTTCGTTTTGCTCCTATCACGTCATGCGACGTAGAGCATAGCTTGCCACAGTAGAAACTGTGTTTGGCAGATAAACGAAAAAGATTTACGTTTGAGACACTGAAAATGTATCTTGTACTACATTACAATTCGGTACTGTAACTGCACTTCCTAAAGACGACCAATAGGATAAATGAAGAAATTAAAATTGCTGGATGTTTATTTCCACCATTAACACTGTGTATAATTAAACAAAAATGCTTATAAAAGACAGGGGAATAAATGCTTTTCACATGATTTTGACATTGTCATTGTGTAATGTATATTTACTTTCAGAATGTACATATGTATGTGTTTCCCCATACTACCGTACTCTACTCTAAAGAGCAACGTTGTAACCTCAACACATCTCTACCTTTCACTACCTGCAGCGAGTCAACAACCTATAGTGCATGCACAGTAAACTTATTGTATCGGGTCCCAAGTTTCTAAGCCTGGTTATAAGCAAAAGGGAGGCAAACTATAGAGCACGAAGCTTACTATAGCTACGGACATGTTTACTCTCGATGCATGGAAGATGGCTACTCCCTGAAATCACAGCACAACGAAGATATGCCGCTTTTTCAGGATATGGAAAGAAGACATGTTGATTGTCACTGCTGGCGTTTATCTTATCAGCAGTTCTATCAGCGACGTATTCACGCATAAAACTTCCGGTTGTGTTACTTCAACGAAGCTAATAAAAGACTACAATTGTGTGCTCAAACGACGCCACTCGACTACTTTCTGCAGGAAAGTTCTAAAATGGACTTTCTTCCAAAATTACGTACAAAATATTGTATAATTATATTTTTGACGTAAATACGTGTTTAATTTCGGTCCAGAAAGCCGACAGACACATTTTCAGATCAGTTTTGTCTCGTCTGTTATTTCTAAACTACGAGTATGATATATTCCAGTTAAGTAAACGGCGATCGACAGACGAATCGATGTATTGGAATGGGTGATGACATCTAGCAATACGCTGGAGAGACGAATTTAGGGTGTGAATTGTCCGGTCGCGCGGCAGCCGAGGGAGTGTAACTCAAAAATGAGAAGAGATAGAACGTTCACGTTATTGTCAAACGATTCGTAACGAACGAGGTTACAATCTCAATTGAGCAACAATCAGTAGTCAACAAGTTAAATTAGAAACATTATCCAGTGAATTTTAGTGAAGAAAGAAAATTCTAAATGTCGAGGCATATGCAGTGCAAATGAAAGCGGGCGCAAAAGCAACGGATCCTTACATTTAACATTCCGTTCCGACAGACGTATTCACGAGTAAAGCTTGCGGGTATTTATCCGATACCGCCGATGTTTCCACATTTCCATTGGTTTAATTAGATCGAAACACACCGAAATGTCGTTCCGATAAATAAAAATGTCAACTCAGTGTAATATCCACGAACATATTGTGACAGCGACGTGAGATTCGAACTCACGACCAGCGCCCCGCAAGAGAGAAGATCGCGCGGAGCACTTGGGATGGCGCGCGGCGGAGAGGGGAAAAGGGCCAACGCGGCGAGAGAGTGGAGCGAGAGTGCGCGCGCATCTGGTGCTGGTAGAGAGGAGAGGGCTCGGGATTTTTCTGGAGTGCCATCTCTAGAGACGCGTGGAGCCTTCGAGGCTACGTCGCTGTGGCTATAAATTACGGACGCGAAGGAACGACAGCAGTTTTCCAGTTTGCAGTTTTCAGTTATTAAGTCAGTGAGTAAGCCAGAGCAAGCAAGCCAGACTTGTGTGCCGGAGTTCGACTCGAGTGTGCGTCCGCATCTGCGTCAGCATCCGAAGGCCTGAGTTCGAGTGCAGTGGACCGCAGTTGGAGGGACCTGAGTTCGAGTGCAGTGGACCGCAGTTGGAGGGACCCGAGTTCGAGTACAGTGAACTGTCTCTGAAGGTCTGTGGTTCGAGATACTGTGAACTCGAGTGACTGAGATAGAAGAACTGTGAACTGAGAACTGGTAGTTCTGATTTGTAAATAGTGCTTTGTAAATATTAGTTAAGATTAACAGTTCATTGTTGTTCGTAATAGTCCAAGTAAATTGTCATTGTCGTCGGTGGAGTGCTATAACGAATACTGTGTTGAGTGAAAATCCAATTGTTGACGAGAGCGTTTAAGGCGAATTGTAGAAAGGAATTATTGTTGTGACGAATAAATTACATTGTTGTTACTAATAAAATTCACAATATATTTTTTTTTACTCCATTCATTCCTTCATTGTTCTACCCAAGGGCAGATCTTCGTCTGCAAATCCAGCTTTCTTCAATCTTTCCTATTTTCTGCCTTCCTCTTTGCCTTTTCATATGATCCATATAGCCTATCTTAATGTCGTCTATCATCTGATATCTTCTTCTGCCCCGAACTTTTTCTTCCGTTCACTATTCCTACCAGTACATCCTTCAGTAGGCAGTTTCTTCTCAGTCAGTGACCCAATCAATTCCTTTTGCTCTTCCTAATCAGTTTCAGCATCATTCTTCACTCACTCTTTCCACTACGGATTTCTTATTCTGTCTGTCCACTTCATGCGTTCCAATCTTCTCCATGTATACATTTCAAATGCTTCTAGTCGCTTCTCTTCACTTCGTCGTAATGTCCAAATTTATGTCCCATATAATGTCACATTTCGTACGAAGCACTTCACTAGTCTCTTTCTTAGTTCTTTCCCCAGAGGTCCGCAGAAGACGCTCCCTTTTCTATTAAAAGCTTCCTTTGCCATTGTTATCCTCCTTTTGACTTCCTAACAGCAGTTCACGTTACTACTTATACTACACCCTAAGTATTAGAAGCTATCCACTTGCTCTACTGCCTCATATAGAATTCGCAAGTTTACCTTCTTCATTTTTTTCGTATGACCATGGTCTTCGTCCTGTTTGCATTTACCATTATCTTATACTGCTCACAGCTGTCATTTAGCTCCAGTAGCATATCCCTAAGTGTCATCTCCTCTTCTGCTAACAACACTATTTCATCATGAAATCTTATGCACTTTATCTTCTTCCTCGTACTATCACTCTTCCCATGTTCGGAATAAAGTTCTTCACTAAATCCTCCAAGTATATATTGCTTTTTTCAAATAATGGCAGGTAATTCACTCATATGAAGCTAGTTATTTAGACCAATTAACTGACAGAGTCGTTGCCTAGGGTACTGACTGGTCTACGCTACACCCGCGATGATATGAGATGATTATGATTTGTTGTGATGCCACAGAGGAACCGGAGCTCCCGGAGAAGACCCGGATTACCAGATTCACGGGCTTGCCCAACACAAATTATAAATCGTGTGTACGTCGAAGATCGAACCCGGGTCCACACGATTACAAGTCCAGCGCTCTAGACATTAGACTACAATAGCGACATACATATACACGTATATCCCCTTCCTTTAGCTTTTTCCTTTTCTTTTCATTCATCTTTTTATGAAAGTTTCTATCCTGCTATTGCACGTAGGAAGAGCATTTCCGCCATGTGTACCTTGCCTGGCCTTCCCTTGAGAGTTCTTAGTTAAATTGATTTAAGTGGAAGTGACCAGCCGTCCGTACAATCTCTTTCACGATTCTGGATCAAGGTTTCCCTCCCTCTAGGTCAACTGCCTTCCATGTGGATAGGTTTATATCAGAATACCTTTTTTCTAAAGAAGTTTATAACCAAGAGATCACTACGTCGTCGATTTTCTATTGTGGATCTCAAAGATCATTTGCAAATTCAAGACAGTAGACTATCCAGAGCTGTCCCTGAATATAGAAAGAAAGGTCAAAGGAGATATGGACCTCTTTAAAAAGTGACATGGAATTGTATAGCTCAATTGATGAATTATATCTATATATAATTTGAACTTAAAGCGATAGGGTTGGAAGTAAATCCCGAAAAGACTAAGTATATGATTATGTCTCGTGACCAGAATATTGTACGATATGGAAATATAAAAATTGGAGATATATCCTTCGAAGAGGTGGAAAAATTCAAATATCTTGGAGCAACAGTAACAAATATAAATGACACTCAGGAGGATATTAAACGCAGAATAAATATGGGAAATGTATGTTATTATTCGGTTGAGAAGCTTTTGTCATCTAGTCTGCTGTCAAAAAGTCTGAAAGTTAGAATTTATAAAACAGTTATATTACCGGTTATTCTATATGGTTGTGAAGCTTGGACTCTCACTCTGAGAGAGGAACATAGGTTAAGGGTGTTTGAGAATAAGGTTATTTGGGGCTAAGAGAGATGAAGTTATAGGAGAATGGAGAAAGTTACACAACGCAGAGCTGCACGCATTGTATTCTTCACCTGACATAATTAGGAACTT
Organism: Periplaneta americana; assembly: GCF_040183065.1. Classification (NCBI taxonomy): domain Eukaryota; kingdom Metazoa; phylum Arthropoda; class Insecta; order Blattodea; family Blattidae; genus Periplaneta; species Periplaneta americana. Next base: position 130,429,016 of record NC_091130.1, on the reverse strand, counting down.
TAAATCCAGACGTTTGAGATGGGCAGGGCATGTAGCACGTATGGGCGAATACAGAAATGCATATAGAATGTTAGTTGGGAGGCCGGAGGGAAAAAGACCTTTGGGGAGGCCGAGACGTAGATGGGAAGATAATATTAAAATGGATTTGAGGGAGGTGGAATATGATGATACAGACTGGATTAATCCTGCTCAGGATAGGGATCAATGGCGGGCTTATGTGAGGGCGGCAATGAATCTCCGGGTTCCTTAAAAGCCAATAAGTAAATAAATATATAATTTGAACTGGTAATGGAAATTACGGAAAAACGGTTGAACGGATTTTAATAAATGACCCCTCGTTTTGAAGCTTGGAACTCAAAGATTTTCAAAAAAATAGTAGTTTTCAGTGAAATGTCAATTTTTCAACATAATTTTCCTATTTTCCAAAATCTTTCTGTCGTCAGTTTTGAGAACTAGCTAATTGGATTTCAGAATAAAACAAAACACACACTACAGTAAACAATATTACACGAAGCCCATGATCTGCAAGAATGCTGACATATTTAGAGCTCAAATTAAATTTATTATTAAAAACTTAACTTACTAAAAATAATTTACAGGTTCGGTTCTGCTGTGTGTAATTTTCTGGATACAGCTGTGTATTGGATATTAAAAACTACAAAACTTGAGGTGGTTTGATGACATTATTACCATTAGAAATAAAATATTATTGCAGTTAATGCCATGATGTGACTATTTTTCATTAATTATACATATTAATGCTATTGATGATATGAAAGTGAAACGTTTTGGGGTTATGTAAGTAGATGTAGGGAATAACTTAATTTAGATTTTGATTTCTATATTTTACTGAGTGGCGGCTATATAGTATATATAGTATATGTTACTGAAAGCTATAAAACTTACGTTAATAATAATATTAGCTATTAAAAATCAAATATTTTTATAGTTATTAATCAAGTGGGGTTGGATCTTTTTCATATATTTAATGGCGGTGTGGTGTAGATATTTATATGCGTGGTTCTCTTCAGTATTGGCTCGAGAGAATCTTTCATTATTATGGGAGCAAATAAGTTTCAGAATGTCTGGTATTCTTCATTGAAAATAAATCTGAAAAATATTTATTTGAACGTCTAATGAACTTAGTTTGCAGCATTTGGTGAACAAGCCACTAGTATGCTTATAAATCGTATTAATCTGCTTATTGTGTCGTCTATTGCATATTCTTGTAGAACTACCTGTGTAGCTTAGTCGGCAGACCAGTTTACCTGCTCATCCGGAGCAGCGATCGGTCTCGGGTTAGATTCCCGCTTGGGCTGATTACATGATTGGGTTTTTCCGAGGTATTTCCGTAAGGCAAATGTCAGGTAATATATGGCGAATCTCGACCTCGTCTCACCTTGCCAAAAAAACTATATAACTCTTGGCTTATGATGAAGGATAGGAAGAACACATAAAAATTCTCTACGTCACCGGGACTCGAACCTGGGTTTTCAGCTCTACGTGCGATGCTTTCTCCACTAAGCCACACCGGATTCCAGTCCAGATTATTATTATTATTATTATTATTATTATTATTATATTATTATTACTATTATTTACTTACTTACTGTCTTTTAAGTAACCCGGAGGTTCATTGCCGCCCTCCCATAAGCCCGCCATCGGTCCCTATCCTGTGCAAGATTAATCCAGTCTCTACCGTCATATCCCACCTCCCTCAAATCCATTTTAATATTATCCTCCCATCTACGTCTCGGCCTCCCCAAAGGTCTTATTCCCTCCGGCTCCCAACTAACACTCTATATGTATTTTTGGATTCTCCCATATGTGCTACATCCCCTGTCCATCTCAAACGTCTGGATTTAATGTTCCTAATTATGTTAGGTGAAGAATAAAATGCGTGTAGTTCTGTGTTGTGTAACTTTCTCCATTCTTCTGTAACTTCATCCCTCTTAACCCCGAATATTTCCCTAAGCACCTTATTCTCAAACACCCTTAACCTATGTTCCTCTCTCAGAATAAGAGCCCAAGTTTCACAACCATACAGAACAACCGATAATGTAACTGTTTTATAAATTTTAACTTTCAGATTTTTTGACAGCAGACTGGATGATAAAAGCTTCCCAACCGAATAATAACAGGCATTTCCCATATTTATTCTGTGTTCAGTTTGCTCCCGAGTGTCACTTATATTTGTTACTGTTGCTCTCATGGATTTGAACTTTTCCACCTCTTCAAAGGATAAATTTCCAATTTTTATATTTCCATTTCGTACAATATTCTCGTCACGAGACATAATCATATACTTAGTCTTTTTGGGATTTACTTCCAAACCTATCTCTTTAATATCTGATGGATATACTCTAATATTTTAAGCAATATACTATGTATTTATCCATCACAACGCAGTCATTTCGAACGACGTGACGTTGATTCATAAGCGACCGTGTAAATTGCATAATCGCTGATCCTATCACCCCTATCAACTCCAGCTTAGGATCTACCCCCATGCTAGTTGTGTGGGGGTAGGAGAGCTCGAGAGGGAGTCAACCGAAAGGTCAACGCTCCTATTCATGTTGTCTGCGCAGCTCGAGTAAATTAACATTGGAGACTTGGGTTATTCATCCGTCATGTGTTAACTGTCATGGAGGTTACGTGTGTATTCCACATGAAGGGACTTGACGCCAGAGGGTGTTTCCAAATTTTTTAGAATCAAGATCATGTAAAATATTTGGCAATGATATTCTCTAACAGTACTCTGTGTCTCAAAGATTTTAAAAATATTATGCAAATCTGGTCTTTCAGGTGAAGCTTCCTGTAAAGCAGATTTGAATAATTTCAAGGGAAAAATTGTTCCGGGGCCGCGTATCGATCCCGGGACCTCTGGTTGAACGTACCAGCGCTCTCCCAACTGAGCTACCCGGGAACTCCACCCGACACCGTCTCAACTTTTCCCTTTATATCCACGCAACTCGCGTGGGCCGACGAAACGCCAGAGACCACATCGAGTGCACACAAACTCTGTGTGACTTGGAATTGTGGTTTTCTGTTAACGTACACAGTGCGGGTTTATTTTTATTATCTAGTCTTTCAGGTGAAGCTTCCTGTAAAGCAGATTTGAATAATAATTATTTAAAAATATTTGTCGTTTAGTCAACTGGTCAATGAAGTCTGAACTCACAAGTGATACCAACATGGCATCAATTATGAGGCAACTAGGCAGAGGTATTGGGGTAGGTTGGCCAGTTCTTTCCCCCTTCATCGCATACATCGCCGATTAGCTACATATTACACTAATCAGACTTCAGATGCATATAATTTAAAATAATATGGCGGGATATCCAGAATCGTTCTTGTAAATATAGATTTCTGTATTACTCAATGTTAAAAATATTTTGAAAAGTTCTGTAATTAAGCGTTGGTAGATTATTACAAAATACCCCTACCCTGTGCCTACAAATAGAGAGTAGAATTTATTTTAAGGGGACACTCAACTATATTTTGACCAATCTTTTTCAAGTTTGGAGAAGAAGTTTAATATACACATGGAAAGTAACATGCAAAATCTCAGCTCATTAGATCCATTACTTTTCAAAATAAAAAATATTTCAATTTTTAATCAATCATTAATTGAAATATCACTTTTAATTATCATTTTTTATTTTTTGGATTTGTGTATTTGACTGTGACTTTTCAATGAATAGGGGAAGAATTCTGCGTATTGATTTAGTTCTGTCACGTAAATTAGTGTAGAAATTTAATTTTTCATTTCTATGACAGTTTTTCTCAAATTTTTAAGTTGAGTGTCCCCTTAATATTGAATAATCCGTAGAAAATTGAATAAGTTAATTTCATGAAGAAGAAAATCTAAATGATTTGTAGGAGTAGACTGATATACAGAAACATGCAAAATTTGATGTAAAAACTTATACAAATAAACATCCATAGAACTATTTTAGTTCTCATCCTTATTTACATATATGAATAACTATTAGAAAAGAGAAAAAAAAGAAATAAACTGAGAAAATAACATCGTCAAAACATTTAAGAAAATTCCATCGATTGTGTGCAATGTCTGTACTTGAATTAAAGTAAACAATAAAATGCCTAGTATTTGCTTCCTTTAACATTTTAGTGTATTTTATTTTATATTAATGTATACCTACCTACAACTAATATTTCTACAACTATTGCCTATACAGTTGAACTTAAATGTTACTTAGAGAAAGTTATTTATTTTGTATTTGTTTAACACGTGTATGAATTATTTGTCATGATATAACTCGACCGAGGCGAGTGGAGACGCGGGCGTAATGTGAACTATCGCGATGACGCTATACGAACGCAGAAGAAGGACAAGTGGCGTCGTCCCGGGCTGCAGGACTCCACAGGCATTGATCGATTAATAACTGTAACACAATTCATACAAACAAGGCAATAAACATCTCTAGCAAACACCATATCAAGAGAGAAATTATTCCTTACAGAACTAATCTCCTATGAGTTTACTGCATTATAGTAGGCCATGAATTACTGTAAGGACGTAACAATAGTCTTTGGTTTGCATGGTACCACGAACGTCGTCAGAGTTTACAGAAAATCTATCACATAAAAACGTTACAATTCGTCTCCCGTTGTAGGTCAAGTATTCACATACGTCTGAAATATAACACGCAGAAATGAGATTCTTCAGTAAAGTCGAAATAAGCCCCCTCGCAAAAAATAATACAAAAACAAATGACACCCATGGAATTTATATCAGAGGTGGTTTCTCGACACTTTCGATGGATCGATACATACTTATAAATATCGAAATGAACTGATACACCGTAAGAACGCTAACCTTCCGTGTTACTTTATTTATTTTCAGAGCATTCTTAATACTGAAGTTGTTTTGAATTCTATGATAGTAAATTCTTTGTGCTTGCTTCGAGTTTTCCAGAGTTTATATTTATTCAAACACTAAAAAATATTTATTACGTATCAAATAAAATATTTTAGTGTTGTTAGGCAACCGCCCGGATGGATGGATTTTACTGTTTTCTGCGTAGCAGGTGTTAACTGTGAATGGACTCCAAATGTGGAAATTAATTTGATGGACGAAAGATATGGACTTCTTTCAGAGAAAAGTTTACGCTTAACGGAATTCCTATGTTACTTCTGAAATATGACGTGACCAGTGAAAAGCAAAATTCATTGGTGTAGTTACTGGATGCATATTTTCAGATAATACAAAGGTAACATGTTAAAATTTATAAACTGCCATCTGATAAGTGATCTTTAAATATCAGACGAAGGGTTATGGAAAAACTTAGAAATGTGGAAAATAAAATAACCTCAAAAAGTAAAACTCAGAATTTATTTAAAATACTTATAACATAGAGTATCGAATCTCAGGAATATGTATTAATGTTGAGTAAAGAGAAATTTGATTATTTTTTAGTAGTTTATTTTACGACACTTCATCAAAATCTATAGTTATATAGCCTCTGAATAATATGAAGGTGATAATGCCAGTGAAATTAGTCCAGAGCCCAGCGCCGAAAGTTACCCAGCATTTGCTTCTATTGGTTTGAGGGAATACCATAGTCTAGTATATACAGTCACGAAGCTCAGTACATAGTAAATACGTAGTTGCTAACCACTAGGATCGCTACTATCGCCTCATTACAGGGAATGCGAAAGAGTACCTATACAGTCTATTGTTTCAAGTGCCCTCATTAACTCAAGCTTTGCGACTGTATATATTGGACTTTGGGAATACACTAAAAAAAATCTCAACCAGGTAACTTGTCCTAATCAGGACAAGTTTCACAGTCAGATGTGCTAATCGTTATTCCACAACGGTGGAAAAACATGCAAAAGGAATATTTTAAAGATATATTTTCGCTAAGATTAGAAATTGTAAATTACGATACATGGTTGGGAAGTGCTTTTTTACAAAATCGAGAAAATTTTTAAAAAGAAGCAGACTGAGTTTTCCAATTTCCGAGATATTATAATACACTTCACTAACGTGCATTTTACAAGACTTTTTGTACGATCATATTTTTAAAATGGCAAATACAATAAATTTAGACTGCAACTTTAGAGCAATATTATTCTAAAGGCTTCGCAAAACAGCAATGTAATAATAATAATAATAATAATAATAATAATAATAATAATAATAATAATAATAATAATATTTACAAATGGCTTCTAAGGAACCCGGAGGTTCATTAGCACCCTCACATAAGCCCGCCATCGGTCCCCATCCTGTGCAAGAATAATCCAGTCTCTATAATTATATCCCACCTCCCTCCTCAAATCAATTTTAATATTATCCTCCCATCTACGTCTCGGCATCCCCAAAGGTCTTTTTCCCTCCGGTGTCCCAACTAACACTCTATATGCATTTCTGGATTCGCCCATACGTGCTACATGCCCTGCCCATCGCAAACGTCTGGATTTAATGTTCCTAATTATGTCAGGTGAAGAATACAATGCGTGCAGTTCTGTGTTGTGTAACTTTCTCCATTCTCCTGTAACTTCATCTCTCTTAGCCCCAAATATTTTCCTAAGCACCTTTAATAATAATAATAATAATAATAATAATAATAATAATAATAATAATAATAATAATAATAATAATAATAATAATTTATTTTAGATGAGAGAGTTAAGGCCGTAAGGCGTTCTCTTCCACTCTTCTAGCAAAAAGTATACATACATATGTATGAACTTACAAAGAATTCAACAATTTCATTTAGGTAAATGCTACATGTATACAAGAGTTATTTACGAATTAAACAACAAAATACTATGAACTATTAATTAAACACTCAAGTACAAACTAGCCTATGTAGCAGAATTAAGCTACAATACATAGAATGTTAATATATTTAAAATAGTGTTAGATAATACAAAGAGATTATTATGAGACAATTTTGAAAATACAGCACAATCAGGATGATGTCTAAAGGAAGGAGTAACAATGTAGACAGTGATAGTTTAAGTTAGTAAGATTGGAGTGAAATGCTAAGAAGGTTATCTTTTAAGCTGTTTTTAAAGGTGTTTATTGTCTTGCAGCCCCTAATACTTTGTGACAGGAATTCCATTGTCGCGAGGTGGACACTGTAAAAGATGATGAATAACGAGATGTTCTATGAAGAGGTATACTTAACGCGCCACAGATAAGTGATCTGGTATTTACGTCGTGGTTAGAGTATATATAAGAGAAACGAGACGAAAGGTAATTTGGTGTTGAGGTGTGCAGAATTCGAAAGACTAAAAACAAAGAGTGTAAAGTTCTACGTTCTTTAAGTCGGAGCCACGAAAGACTTGCGAAGGACGGTGATATGTGATCATATCGTCGGATGTTGCATACGTATTTGACGCACATATTCTGAACTCGCTGTAACTTGACTGACAGTTCAGAACTTAGGTCACTTAACAAAATGGTAATGGTAATGGTAACTACGTAACAATAAGTTTACTGTAATATGTTTATTTCAATATAGTTTCATGTTATGAAGAATGGTTGCCCTAGCAACAAGTTTCTGTGTGGAAATTCTAGCTTTCAAGGACTAACAACAATAGCTGTAAATACAGCAAAAAATCACAATCCTACAAAAATATTTTTACACCATCACAATACTTTAACTTTATATTTCGTATATCGGTAGTGAAAAAGTAATAAAGATTTTCACTACCAGTCAACTCCAGATATATTTTATACAGGATAACGAGTTAAATCACGACTTATATATCTTAAATTATTTTGCGGTAACAATAAAATCTTACAGAAAAATACCTATTTGAACACTTCAAAATTATACAGTTGCATAGGATTTTCAGGCTTACTTTTCGACGTCACCTAATAGATTTTAGTACCGTTACTCAGCGCCATTAAGTAAATCACGAAACCATCAAATTCCATCTCCCGAAGATGACGCAAACACAGCTTTAAAATCATCCTTTTGGTTGAAAGCCCTTAAAGTGCTAACGTGTACACATGAAGCAAGGACCATCAAGTTGGAAAGCAATCGCTATTAATCAAGCACAATGAAGCGGAAGGAAGGGAGGAGAAATGACGTAACGAGACAGGCATGAACGTCACAGATGAGCTTAATATAGTACGCAAGCGCTCGAGTATAGTGAAAACAGATTCGCACTTCCTAAACATTTAAGTGCAATAGCATGAAAGCGCTGACCTAGAATTCAGCCTCACCTTTGATGTAAATGGTAAAAAGAAAATTACAGCTTCCTCCAAATTTACTCCAAGAGCAGAATAACGCGTTTTAGAACGAACTGCTGGCGAACGGAGGTTATATTTCATAAAGAGCTTGAGCAACACGGCAATTTGTGAGAATATACAGAGTGACGTCATATGTCCTATATTTCATTTCGCGAAGATAGTCTAATAACTCATGTTATTCAGACCGATCTATCTGAAGTAGAACCACGTTAGGCAGAAACTTCTAACGAAGTACGCTTTTATATCTTCTAAGCAAACACACTCTGAAGTTACCCATTTCAAGGGACAAATAGTTCCGGGGCCGGGTATCGAACCGAGGAAATTTGACTAGGTGCGCCAACGCTCTACCGACTGAGCTACCCAGGAACATTATGTACTGTACGTCAGTGTTCGTTAACAGAAAACTACAATTCAAGTCACACAGAATTTGTGTGCACTCAATGTTGGGTCTTTGACGTCTTGTCAGCCCACTTGAGGTATGTGGATATAAGAGAAAAATTGAGACAGTGTCTGGTACAGTTTCTGGGTAGCTCAGAGCGTTGGCGCTTTCAGTCAAAGGTTCTGGGTTCGATACCCGGCCCGGGAACAATTTTCTCTTGAAATTATTGAAGTCAGCTTCACGGGGAGATACACCTAAAAGCCAGATTTGTACACTATGAAGTTTTTAAAGATTTTCATGCTAATTCCCACGTAATGGTGAACTTACTTACTTACTTACTGGCTTTTAAGGAACCCGGAGGTTCATTGCCGCCCTCACATAAGCCCGCCATTCGTCCCTATCCTGAGCAAGATTAATCCAGTCTCTACCATCATATCCCACCTCCCTCAAATCCATATGTAATGGTGAACTACGTACGTTATATTCAAAAGATTAAGATAAAAAATCTACACATTTAAAGGCCAAAACTAAACTTCTTTCAATAATGTATTATCATAATATACTGCTCTCTTAAATTGACTGGGCATACTGGGAATTAATTCAATGGCTTTCTTAAAGCACGCTATGAAATGTGTTATATGAAACTGTTTTTTCTCTAAAAGGAAACAAAAACGAGAAAAATTGTATTAAAATTTTTGTTTGAAATACCTCAAAGAATAACCTCTTGAAATTAATGACATTACTTGCAGCTCAAACTGTATAATATATATATATATATATATATATATATATATATATATATATATAGGGACATCATTTTATTTTTACTTGCATTTTTATTGTACCTGCATTTCTGAATGTACTTCACTCTCACCCCTTCATTAATGTCCTTGCTCCCGTCAGACACACAAACTTACGGCCGCTGTTGCATTCGAAGTCTTCAAGCAGTGAAGTAACACTGCAGTGTATAGTGTGTTTCAGAAATATGGTTGCGTTTTCTATAACCTACATTAATAATATTGTACTAAAAATTATATTGAAGAAACGATAAATTCAATTTCAGAGGATATGATTCAAAATGTTTTTAATAATATGCGTACTGAATTGAAGCCTGCATTGTAATGAACGGCAACCATTTTCAGCAAATTGTTTAAAAATTCAGATTAGCTTTTTTGAATTGAGGTGGCTAGAAGCAAAGGAATGCTAGTCACATTTGTAATAACATCAGTTAAGTGCATCCAGTGTAAGCAAAAGTATCTAAACATTTTAGTGGAAAAGGGATATTTTAATCGCATCACACATTAAAATTTAAATAAAAATTTCACCGATTTTACGAAAGCTTAAATATCAGAACCCCATTTTCTCAAAAGTAACTTAAGTGCACTTACAGCACTTTACTTATGACCCCCTCAATTTAAATGCACTCTCTATATTGTATGTTAACATCAATAATTAATATGCTAAATAAAGTAGACATTACATAACGAACATAGCCGCCTGAAAAGTTGAGTTTTTAGAAAAAAATGTTACTACTCTACTGTATTTTGATAAATTCCGTAAAAGTGATAATCAAACCGAAAATCGTAATATCGTATTTCCCTACAACATAAATAGATACATTACTTTTCTCTCCTCCTATAGCTAGTAAAATGATTTGTTTACATATTGCACTAGTAACATCAAACTCCTGTAATGGAAGGGGGCAACAGTGTTTCCGAGTATAGAAAGGTTAATATTAAAAATGTTGGTAAAAATAAAGTGATGTCCCTATATATATATATATATATATAATGTTTTGTGTTGTAGTTTATGAATTCGCACAATACGTGTGTTCAGTGCAATATGTGTCTAATCATAGATCCCATTTTATTGAAAAAGAGAATAGCGCCATTATTTGTTTATATTGTAACTCCCTAAATTGCTGATTGTAATAAATGAGTGAGTAATAAAATGAAGCTCCTAGGTACCTAGCATATACTCTGAAAAAGAAGGTAACCTCGTTAAATTTTTAATATTTTTAGAATGGTTTGTGTTGTTTTCCAGAACTTTATAAAAGTGGAGCTACATCATTTTTGCTGGGAGACCTTCAATATTATTGTGCTATCACCAATTTTGTCGCTTGCAAAAAATTTACGGAAATTTGTTTTGCAAATTACTTTATTTAAATCTGCTATACGGAATTCTCAGCTTAATTTCCCTTACGGAAGAAACCAGGGTGAGGATTATATTTAATTAATTAATTAATTAATTAATTTAAATTTAAATATACAGAATAAAGAATATAATTACAAAACAAACAAGAGAAATACAAATAAAATAATACAAGCAATATAAAAAGAAGATAGAATAGTATTAACAAAATTTGAGACCGAATGAGCGGCGCTCGTGCTCGGTCGCAGTTCAGATATAATATTAAAATAAAAAGAATAATAATAATAATAATAATAAAAATAAATAAGTAAAATAAAATAGGAACTAAAATATAATTACAGCGGCAATGGAATTATATAATATAATATTAATACTAGAGAAGAATAATATCGCACGTGAAAAGTAGGATTAATATATATTTCAAAATTATAGAATACAAATATAATATAGATTGATTAATTCATACACATAGGCTATAAATTTATTTAATCAAATTGAAGATATTAACACGTTTCTAATTTTCTTGTTATATGTTAGTGGGTTACATGTTAGAAGTTCTGGGTGTAATTTAGTTAAAGCATTGTACAACCGAGGGCCAAAATTAATGCTAAGCTTTAGACCAGCAGATGTCAGACATTTAGGTTCTACTAATGTTGAATTAATATTTCGTCTTGTGTCATAATTGTGTGTCTGTAATACAAACTTATTACGATTTTTATGATAAAATTTTAACAGCGTATACTTATAAATTTGTTCAATATTAAATAAATGAAATTCAGAATAAATTAATTTAGTTGGTTAATCGAAACGTTTCTTCAAACAAATTTTAATTATTCGTTTTTGCAGCAAATTTAACGGACTAAGATTAATTTTTTTGTACTTCCACCCCAAACAATTATACCATATTGAATGATAGACTGAATAATGGCCAAATAAACATTTCGTAGAACTCTAATGGGTAAGTAGCATCGAAGATTAACGAATTTATAAATTGTTTTACGAAGCCTCTTACAAAGATAAGTAATGTGATGAGGCCATTTTAAATTCTGATCAATAATGATACCCAAATATTTGACATACGAATATATTGAACGCTTTCTAAAGGCTTGAACACCAAAATCTCAAATCCTATAACAAGCCTGCCTAACTGACAACAGAGTACAAATTCATTCTTCCAGAGTCTTACTCTTAATTCAAATGTTATTTAATTATAAATTATTAGGCTTTTGGAATAATGTTAAGAATAATAACAGGAGCAACGTTTATTCCTATGAAGACATTAATATACTACTTCTTTCTAGATTTCTGCGTTCGTCCAATTTTATTTTTCCTCTCATATAATAATAATAATAATAATAATAATAATAATAATAATAATAATAATAATAATAATAATAATAATAATTTATTTATTTTATCTGGCAGAGCTAAGGCCAGTAGGCCTTCTCTTCCGCCCAGCCAGACTAATACTAATTAAATACATTTGCTTACATAGTTATTACATTAATATCTAGATCATAAAACAACATGAAAGTAAATAATGAAAATTGGATAACTAATGTTATGTGACAATAATAAACACTGGTAAGAAATAGTTATAATAATAATGATAATAATTATAACAATAATAATAATAAAATTATAATAATAATAATAAAATTATAATAATAATTTATTTATTTATTTATTTATTTATTTATTTATTTATTTAATGTGCTGCACAGCAACCAGTGGCCAATTACAGTTCAGCACAAATATAACAAAAAACATAAAACAAAAATAATTATTACACATAAATATAATTACAATTAATTACAATAATGACGATGAATGGATAACTAAGAATACTATGAGACAATGTTAATTGAGTATAATGCCTAAAATAATATATAAATGATAAATCGTCGCCAAGAGCAAACTAAGTCTATACATTGAAGGGATCGAATTCGCAGCCATGCATGTTGGCATTTTTAATGCATCTGGAGACTGGTGAAAGAAATTTCGAATTTCTAATATAGAAAAGTTTGTGGGCTCTCATATCTTTTGTTGGAATACGTAAGGTAATATTGTTTAAGAAAGAGTCACAGGATATATCACCTTTGAGGACTTTACAAAAGAACAGATAATCTAGCTCATGGCGTCTAGCATATAGATTTTGACAATTAAAATATTCACATTTTCTCTCATAACTATACCCGGAATTAATGGGCAGAAATCTGAATGAACATAAGGATATAAATTTTCTTTGTATATTTTCTAATTTAGCCGAGTCCGTAGTTGTAATCGAGTTCAAAACTACAGATGCATATTCGAATTTCGATCGCACCAATGTATAGTATAGCATTAAAAGAGAATCGGGCGTGGAAAAAGAATAAGTTATTGACCGTATTATTCCTAGCATTCTGATTGCGTGATTGTAAATGTAATCAACGTGACTATGAAGAATATTCCCAAATCTTTTACGCAATCTGTTCTGTTAATTAGTACATTATTTAGATAATAATTAAATTTCAGTGAAGAAGTTTTTCTAGAAAAGGTTATTACATTAGTTTTGGATACGTTAATTTTCATACCATTGTCTTCTGACCATTTAGCGACTGAATTAATGTCACATTGAAGTGATTGACAGTCAGGACTACTTTTGATTGTGCGAAAAATTTTTAAATCGTCTGCAAATAATAAACAGTCAGAACTTATTCTTTTACATATAACATCTATGAATATAATAAATAGGAGAGGTCCTAAAGTAGATCCCTGCGGGACTCCGCAATTTATATTATAAGAATAAGAGTGTATATTAAACAGTCTTACACATGAAAATCTATTACTTAAATAATTTTCGAACCACTTTACGTAGCTTACAGAAAGGCCAATATTTCCTAACTTATCAAGAAGGATATAGTGCGGAACTACATCAAAAGTTTTGCTGAAATCAAAATATATTGAATCAGTTTGTCCCTGCGTTTCAATTATTGGTACAATTTGATTTAGATATGTGACCAGGTTAGTGACAGTGGATTTAGTTTTAGTAAATCCATGTTGTGAAGAATTGAGCTTGTTTTTCACATAAAACGATATATGTCTGTGAATAATGGTTTCAAAAATTTTTGAAAAGTTATTTAGGATCGAGATAGGTCTGTAGTTTCTGACATCATTTCTTTTTCCGTTTTTAAATATAGGAATAATTGCAGCTTGTTTCCATAGTGAGGGAAATTCACCATTTTTCAAACTAATATTAAATATGTGGGCTAAAAGAGGAATAAATATATTAGAGCATCCTTTAATTATAAAATTTGGAATACCGTCAGTGCCAGTTGTTTTTGTTGGTTTAAGTTTTTTAATTGCTTTACGAACGTCATCATGTGTTACTTTAGGTATAGGTAATGAGTCTGTTATATTCGTAATAATGTTTTCATATTGTGACAGCGACGTGAGAATCGAACTCACGACCAGCGTCCCGCAAGAGAGAAGATCGCGCGGAGCACTTTGTGATGGCGCGCGGCGAAAAGGGGAAAGGGCCAACGCGGCGAGAGAGTGGAGCGAGAGTGCGCGCGCATCTGGTGCTGGTAGAGAGGAGAGGCCTCTGGCTTTTTCTGGAATGCCATCTCTAGAGACGCGTGGAACCTTCGAGGCTACGTCGCTGTGGTTATAAATTACGGACGCGAAGGAACGACAGCAGTTAGCAGTTTCAGAGTTTTCAGTTTTCAGTTGATTAGTCAGCCAGTCAGTGAGAAAGCCAGAGCAAGCAAGCCAGTCTTGTGTACCGGAGTTCGACTCGAGTGTGCGTCCGCATCTGCGTCAGCATCCGAAGGCCTGAGTTCGAGTGCAGTGGACCGCAGTTGGAGGGACCTGAGTTCGAGTGCAGTGGACCGCAGTTGGAGGGACCCGAGTTCGAGTACAGTGAACTGTCTCTGAAGGTCTGTGGTTCGAGATACTGTGAATTCGAGTGACTGAGATAGAATAACTGTGAACTGAGAACTGGTAGTTCTGATTTGTAAATAGTGCTTTGTAAATATTAGTTAAGATTAACAGTTCATTGTTGTGCGTAATAGTCCAAGTAAATTGTCATTGTCGTCGCTGGAGTGCTATAACGAATACTGTGTTGAGTGAAGATCCAATTGTTGACGAGAGCGTTTAAGGTGAATTGTAGAAAGGAATTATTGTTGTGACGAATAAATTACATTGTTGTTACTAATAAAATTCACAATATGTATGGCTGTGTTTAGTCTGGACAGATTTGAAGTGATCAGCAAAAGCATTGACAATGTCTAACTGATCAATAATAATGATAATAATAATAATAATAATAATAATAATAATAATAATAATAATAATAATGAGATAATTTATATATTTATCTGTGATATATATAACCATTAAACATTGAGAAACCTGAAACAGCTATTATTGTTGACAATAATTGATAGAAAAATATCTCGTTAGCCTATTCTTAAATTGATTTGATGTCTGACAGTCCCTGACGTTACTCGGTAGGGAATTCCAAAGCCGAGGAACAGCCACAGTGAAAGAAGATGAATATGAGGATGTTCGGTGGGAGGGAATGGATAATATTGAGGAGTGTTGTGATCGTGTGTCTAGGTTATGATGGGTGGATAAATTTTGAAAACGAGACGCAAGATAGACAGGAGTGGAGAAATGCAATATGTGAAAGAGAAGGGAAAGACAGTGGATTTTCCTACGATCTTCTAGACGAAGCCAGGACAACATTTCGAGGGATGGTGTTACGTGATCAGCCCGGCGAATATTGCAGACGAAACGGACGCACATATTATGAACACGTTGTAGTCTCTTCGCCGAAGTAACGCTTAGGTCAGTAAGCAGAATATCACAGTAATCGAAGTGGGGCATGACGAGTGTTTGCACTAGCATTTTTTCATGGAAAAGGGTAGAAAATTCTTCAGTCGTCTAAACGAGTGGATTAATGAGAATACCTTTTTGCAGGTTTCTGCAACTTGAATGTTCCAATTTAAACTTTTATCCATATAAATACCTAGATTCTTTACTGATTCAAGATTCTTGCTGAAGGATAATGAAAATACAAAATCCTATTAAAGAGTAATAGTGTTATAGTCTCCTGCAGCCATAGACATCCATTTTCAGCAAGCATATTATTCCTGTATTGCACTGAGCATGATGCAGTCCGTATCTTGATTAATGGGCAGAAATTATTCGGTGCATTTGGCATTCAACGCAATTAAACATCCACAATATCATTTCCTTTGATAGTGATTGTAATTTTAAACTACACGACCCACCAATTTTTGTTCGTAAGATTTTAGTGTCCCAAAAGGAATTCTAAAAATTTGTATTTTTTTAAAGTGTGGAATGAAAAGGGGGAAGAGTGATAATATTAGTAGGGGAGAGTAGCCATCGATGAATCGTTGCTTTCAATGGACCGTTGCCATATTCTCAGCCATATTGACTACGTATGCGTGAAACACCTCAAGGTTCCTCCCCTGTGTATGTCACTCCTGAGTTGTCTTCGGTGGAGGCAGCAAACACGTGGGCTGAAGAAGAAGCTCAGATACGTTTTTGTTATGTTACTATAATTTTAAAGTAACTTTAAGTACAGAGCACATTAGCTTAATGATATTAAATTTTATGAAATGACACACATAGCTGGAAGCTGTGTTCTGGCTGCTTCCTTTTTAGTAGTATATCCATAAATTTTGTATAACCTCTTCAGCGCTCTTGAAGTGTGATTAGAAAATGGCGAAGTCGCTATGGATAGACCAGCTGGAGTTACCATGAATGGACTGCATTTTAAAATGGATCATTCATGGAAACCAATTCCCTTCATGGAGCAAACAAAATCTTATGTCTTATCTACAGTATGAGAATAACCTCAGGCTCCAGAAAATAATTTTATATGTACAATCAGTTCATTATGTTGCTGTCATGTAATTCAGAGTTCTATGCTAACATTTTTAACTACTGTATCAGCTACTTCAGAAATAACCTAAAATTTTAAAACATTGTAATGACAAGGACAGTGGTTTTCATGATTTTCAGTTCCAAAATACGATTACAATGGAGTAAAAGTAACTTCAACATCCTTTAATCGAATCTATGTTTCTTCGTTGTTATGACTTCTCATTTATTTACATTATTTTGAGATTGCATAGCAATTCCCATTGTATAGTTACAGACTGTTTATACATCATTGCTTGTGCATGGTTTATTAGTAACGTTTTCTGTTTCAACTCTGCATAAGTCTCGTATAAAAACTATACTCGATTTATTAGTAAAACCATTGGAAGACAAGGCCTTATGACCTTAACTCTGCCAGTACCAGTAACAGTAAATTAAATAAATAAATGGACAAATAATTTAAATTGTAGAAAAGATCATTGTATTATCAATATTTATCACTTGACTTCGTGGAATTGCCACAAGAATCGTACTGTAAGGTTTACTACGCACGCGGTATAGACTGTATGAGAAAGGGACGTGCAACGGATGGAGTATGTCTCTGATGTAAACACTGAGCAGTATACTGCGGTTAAAATAAAACCTGTATCCTGCATTCAAGAAATATAATGAATGATCATTGAAGTAGCAAAGGTCTTAACATGTAAATACGCAACTATTTTGTAGTGAGATACATTAACTCTTAAAATGTAATGTAATATAGTCACATCATCCTTGAATATGTGCATTGCAGTAAAGAGTTACGTACATTTTGAATGACTGCAAAGTGAACCTCCTCCGATGGTCACTCAAACACTTTTTATATTGGGAAAATGTACGTTCAACATCACACGATGTAATAGGTGCATATCTGAAGAACGGGAAGCCACTATATTTTAGTACACCAACTTCAGACATCTTTTCGTGACCTGATAGTACATAATTTATAATACGAAATTGTGAATAGGCAGAATTTTTACAAATAATGTTTCTGAACTTACATTTAACTTTTTCTGCAATTAGTGAATTGTTATTTTGGATAGCGGTTTGTGATACTTTATCCACTATATTAAGGGCTTCTGAGAGTTGTAGTTTAGACGATTATAACAGGGTGATGCTTTTGGACACGATTTTAAAATCAGAAACAATGAACAGAATATCTTCCAATAGCTGTTCAGAAGGAATGATTTTACAGCTGCAACAGCGGAACTGTCTGTGCTATCCAATGCATCAAGTACCTCCATTATTTTGCCGTAATGTTCTGCATAATAATTATCAGCATCCAGCCACATTTCCCAACGGGTCAAGACAGGCTGCGGGGGTAAGGGTATTCCAGGGGCAATTGTTTGGAACAGCAACACTCTCATTGTAGAATGTTTGATTGAATTCTTGTCTACACTGAACAAATGTTAAGTTTTGACTATTCAAACTACAGTAACGCAAAAACAAGTGCTTACATAGGTATACATTAGCTGTAGCTGCTCTATCTATTATCTATTTGGACCGGTCACAACTCTTAACATGAACTGCTTATACTACGAGACCGGGCGGTCGCTCAACTTCCTCTATACTACCGTACATCGGCAACCTGATGACATGCTGCGTGTGGCAATTCAACGAAGTCTATTTATCACTAGAATGCGATTTCAATAGTCTCCGAGGACTAGTTTTGAATCATGAATAGAACGTGAACTGGAGCACTAGTATCTGTGCCAAGCGCCAAATATGACGTCACGTCTATATAGTCTATCAACAACTAACTTTACCTCCCTACGCCCTGGAACAGAATATGGTCCCTCAGAAGTGTAGAAAATTTGTGACAGATTGCACAGTTAAGTAGATCAAACGCCACACAAAATTGTCATTAATCTTTCTTATAGAGAGTCAATAGAGCAATATCTTTGATATCCTACATAAAAGTAACCTTGACTTTCAACTGCGATCTGAATCACCTTGAACTTTTTAGTTGCATATTTTAACTATAGATGTTACCTTCGATTTAGGTGTGTCAATGGTGCATCTAGATCTCATTACGAGTCACGGCACGATGTATAGGCCTAAAGCATTTCGATCATTTTGATCCAACATTAGATACTGAAAAGCGCGACCCATTCCCTTAATGCGGTGATCAGGAGTGAGTTGTCGTGCGCTTCAGGGCAGCGCAAAGTAGCTTGGGTGATTTAGTCTGCTTTGTCAACCAACAGTCTACATTCATTGTTTTGGCGATATCTCGCATCTAAATCCTTCCGTCTCCGTTGATGATTTCATTCACGTGTTTCTATTTTAACATCATTATCGGTATCCGTGGGCGACGGACTCTGAATTCATCACAAATGTTCATTCTTTTCATAGCTAACATCCGACATCATTTCCTAACCATCCAAACCGACATCCATCATTTTACCACACAGATTCATACGCCTACTTTGCATATCACTTTGCTATGATCCACGCACCTGTTCGTGGTGGATAACTGCAATCACCTTCTCTTTTACATTAGATCATGCCTCTAATGCACGAACGCTAGTCCTACTGTCAACCAGAACAACAAGGGTGTCATTTTCGCTGAAGGCAAAATTTCGAGGAATATTAATTTTGTTGACGTCGTACAAAATTTTGTCCAATATCCTTCTGAGAAGATTAACTGCATATGTCGATGAAATTATTGAGGATCATCAGTATGGGTTTAGGCATAATAGATCGATTATTGATCAGATTTTTTGTATTCGACACATATTGCAGAAAAATGAGAGTAAAGGTACAGTACATAAATTATTCATAGATTTGAAAAATGCATATGACTCGGTTAAGAGAGAAGTTTTATATACCATTCTTATTGAATTTGGTATTACCAAGAAACTAGTTCGATTGATCATAATGTGTCTCAATGAAACGTACAGCAGAATCCGTATAGGTCAGCTTCTGTCTGATGCTTATCCAATTCACTGCGGGCTAAAGC
Source organism: Periplaneta americana (assembly GCF_040183065.1). NCBI lineage: Eukaryota > Metazoa > Arthropoda > Insecta > Blattodea > Blattidae > Periplaneta > Periplaneta americana. Next base: position 130,409,357 of record NC_091130.1, on the reverse strand, counting down.
AAGGAGATGCACTATAACCTTTACTATTAAACTTCGCTCTAGAATATGCCATTAGGAAAGTTCAGGATAACAGAGAGGGTGTGGAATTGAACGGATTACATCAGGTTCTTGTCTATGCGGATGACATGAATATGTTAGGAGAAAATCCATGAACCATTAGGGAAAACACGAAAATTGTACTTGAAGAAAGTAAAGCGACAGGATTGGAAGTAATTCCAGAAAAGGTAAAGTATATGATTATGTCTCGTAACCAGAATATTGTACGAAATGGAAATGTACGAATTGGAGATTTATCCTTCGAAGAAGTGGAAACATTCAAATATCTTGGAGCAACAGTAACAAAAATGACACCCGGGAGGAAATTAAAAGCAGAATAAATATGAAGAGTTCACTGTAACAATGATGGATGTCACCTTCTTGTCGAAAATGAACCAAGACTGTCAATGCATAGCTTAAGACATATAGAATGTACATAGAGAGTTATATGGCATTAACACTGATAGTCATTGTCCAGTAATGATTGGAATATCACAGTTAAGCTTTGAGCGCTAAGCATTTCAAACTTTCAATTGCTTCTCCTGAAAAATGTATTCCAAATGACATCCATCTTTCTTGCAGTGGACTCTTCATATGGGAAATGCCTGTTATTATTCGGCTGAGAAGCTTTGAAAGTTACAATTTACACAACATTTATATTACCGGTTGTTCTGTATGGTTGTGAAACGTCGACTATCAGTTTGAGAGAGCAACAGAGTGAGAATAGAGAGTGTTTGGAATAAGTTGCACGCATTGTATTCTTCACCTGACATAATTAGGAACATTAAATCCAGGCGTTTGAGATGATCAGAGCATGTAGCACGTATGAGTAAATCCAGAAATGCGTATAAAGTATTAGTTGGGAGACCTGAGGGAAAAAGACCTTTGATGGCGCCGAGATGTAGATGGGAGGATAATATTAAAATGGATTAGAAGGAGGTGGAATATGATGTTAGAAAATAGATTAATCTTGCTCAGAATAGGGACCAATGGCGGGCTTATGTGAGGGCGGAAATGAACATCCGGGTTGCTTAAAAGCCATTTGTAAGTAACAAAGTAACATTACGCTGTTATTCCCGGCGTGACTCCTCCTCTTTGCTTATGTCTTAGGAAGTGAAGGCTCTATAAAGTCTAGGTAGGCAGTATCGTTCGCCATTTTTGTTCTTTCGTTGCCGAGCTACCATACGAGTAATCTACCGTATTTGCTCGCGTAATTTGCGCCCCCGCGTATTTTGCGCACCCTACTTTTTAAGGGATTATTTTGAACTTTATTTTTGCTCAGTGTATTTTGCGCACACATTTTACGTACATATTTTTTTCAGTGTAGTAGGGATTACGTACATATTTTTTTTTTTAGTGTAGTAGGGATTTTCCTTCCCTACAGTCCATCGTAGGTCATTCACCAACAACTGAAGCACCGGCTTCAGAAAGAAACCCCAAAGTCCCGCTACTTTAACAATGCTTGTCCTTGGTAGAGACAAGTTACCGGTATAGAAAATTAGCCCTACCGTAAATACTTACCAATACGTATACTACCCTGAGATAAACTCAGAACAGGACCTCTTATTTGAAAAATCCGCATATTTTACGCACCCCAATTTTTCAGCGGCCAAAGTTAATTAAAAAGTGCGCAAATTACGCGAGCAAATACGGTATTTTCCACACCGTTAAACATGATCATGTCGTAGCTCCTATGATAATACATAAAACGCACTGTAATTCAGCAAACAATTGAGCGGCAAATAACGTCTTGGTGTGCTTTCTGCGAACGCCAACGAAAGAGCCAAAATGGCGGGCGATTATATTAACTATTTATCGAGCCTTAAGAAATGAATGACGTCTTCATCAGCGAATCACAAGACGCACACGCGATTGGCTGCCAGAAATTAGAGCGACGGGACTATAGAACAAATAATTTTTCTCTAAAAGATTCTTTCTTTTCTATTAAGAAATTACTCATAAAACTTATATGTGACTGTAATACTAAACGAGGCCATCACAATTTGCAATTTAAGTTGATACCACAAATGTCACTCTTGCTCCAGACGAGGCCTCTTATTCCCAGGCCATTGTGGGCAGTACATCGGCTTTATAATATCGACTGCTGAAATGATTTGATTCATTGTTTAATTATTGTCCATTGGGCGCTTTCGTGGCGGTGGATTCTCTGTGTAGTGGCATAACGGGATGCAATTTGCTGTGAGGTTTGCTATTTGATGGCACAGTGATGCGAAAATAATAATAATCATAATAATTCCCTTACTGCCGATACTGGAGGCTTCCAATAAATAACATACCAGTCATTGTCCACCACCCCAACATTCCACTTTATTTCTAGCATTGCACGAGGCACTCCGGGTGTGCGTTTTATTGTCATGGAAACGGCATTCTGAGTTCATACCAAATACGTCGTTCTTTTGTTTTCATTTCTTCCGCCTCCATGTTCTTTCTCGCCATTGTGTGCCTCCATTTGTATTATGGTTTGTGCCTGGTAAGGTAAGGCTTTTCAGCTCTTCCAATTTGAGTTGACTTCGAGTTATTCACCTTCATGAACATAATATGAAGTTACTCGTTTCACTTAATTACTTTCACGTTAACTATGGGAATAGAAAACTTTGTTATTAATGAAATTTAACGTAGGGGAGAGTCGGGTAGTATCGGACATCGGGTAGTATCGGACAGTGCGTTTCTTTCATCTACCACCATATCGTAGTATCTGAATGACATGGTTACGTTTCTCTATGCGACATCACAGAACCGTAACCATGTCAATCAGGTACTATAATCGTGTGGTAGATGAAAGAAACGCACTGTCCGATATTACCCGATGTCCGATACTACCCCACTCTCCCCTATGTAACACTGCAAATGGGTATATACCCGGTGGCAGTGGTAACTAATTACACTCAGTAATGACAATTGATAATAAACACGACTAATAAAAACAATAATAATAATAATAATAATAATAATAATAATAATAATAATAATAATAATAATAATAAAATAATGAGAATAATATGTTAAAGAAATAAAAGCCTTCATTATTGTTATGAAAACAGTCAATTCAAAGTGATTTAATACACAGTTCATCTATAGGCAGAAGGAAATGTTTATGATAAATAGAGGCCGGAAAAATGTGCGTTACCACGCGATATACTGGGTGTTCAGTTCAAAATGTGTCATGGCTCGCTGTATGCTGTCATGTGGCTAGCTGATGAGCCTAGAGAATTCAATCTTCTTACACTTCCGCAGAGGTGTATAACCTAAGAGGCAGAGAAGTTGCCTAGCAAGTACGGCGTTAATTCTGAAGAGTACGTATCGATACGTACGGTAACGCCGGTAGTGGGAGGAATGTGAACTGTTTGGAAATACGTACTGTCGGGATATGGGGAGAGGGTTAAGACGATTACTTACGTATTTGTTGACATTAACTTCGACGGTCAACATGGACACGGAGCATTTGATTTGTGTTGTGGAATGTTACCGTACGCAAATGATAACAAATACCCTGCGTACGACTTGCCGGCGCAAAACACAGTTCGAAAGAGGTTATGGTAGCACACAGATCGTACAGACCGCCATCTGTTGCTACGACGTTCAAGTTATACCGTACACGTTCTCAAGTTCAGATTGAAGAACGCCTTAAATAATAGGCAACTTCTCTAACATATAAGCTGAAACTCGCTTCAAATCGGTGACCCAACAACATGACGTCATGACACACTTTGAAATGAACACCCAGTAGGTTAGTTTGGGCTGAAGTATGGATGACGTCACAGGTACAAGCGCAATAACATAAATGCACTACGAGAGGACGGCAACAGCAACAGCAGTAGCATTGTACTTAATGGCACTATCAACTGCAGGGCACCTCTGATTGTGGTTGTGGCTGGTAGGTATATCTAGGTCTATTATCAGGCAGTACATCACACTTGACGATGTGTGTCAGAGGAGGAACAACTGTTTGTATACGTCTGGAGTCTGATTAGTGTAATATGTAGCTAATAGGTGATAAGTATGGCTGGACAAAGATTCTGTGTCACTACCGTCACCACCAGACAGCTGCAAAATAGCGCTTACAACCGGTTTACATTCGACCGGTTAGAGAACATCTGTCAAGGTCGGGCAACCGGCCGAATATTCGATCTTCAACCGGTTACCACTTATGTCTTGTACATAGACAGAACACCAGGCGCACTACATCATGCATGAAACCCACATTTTCTGAATATACAAACGGAGTAACAATTGAAGGAATTTACTTCTTTTTTTATAATTTGTTTGCTTGATATAGGTCTACAAATTATTGATTGGACACTTTAATGCACTTATCTTCATAACTAATACTAAATGAACAAATGGATACCAGTAACAACAAAGGAAATAAGTGCAACGCAGAATATGAAATCTGGTGCTTAAAGAAGTGCAAGTATAAAATAAATTACAATTACTTACTAAAGAGAAAAGCAAATAAGTACATAGGCCTACATTCTAATGTAATATTTACACTTTAAACTAAAAATGCATACCTCTAAAATAGTAGCTTTTAATATATCATGCCTTTTAATTACTTTAAAGAGCTGCATTATTACTTCATTAATAAATCATTTTTAAGAACATAGAGTGGTATTAACAAAAGGAAAAGTACTCTGAAGTTCAAATGTTTGTACTTTCACGAAGCATGTTGTTGCCCATGAAGATACCCAACTGTAATACCTGGACTGAATGAATGAATCAATCTATCTATGAATCAACTACCGAACCAATGAATTAACCAATCAGCGAATCAATGAAGGAATCAATGAATCCATACATAAATGTGTCAATGTATGAATGAATCAATGAGTCGATGGATGATTTATTCATTTATTTATTTATTTATTTATTTATTTATTTATTTATTTATTTATTTATTTATTTATTTATTTATTTATTTATTTATTTATTTATTTATTTATTTATTTATTTATTTATTTATTTATTTATTTATTTATTTATTTATTTATTTATTTATTTATTTATTTATTTATTTATTTATTTATTTATTTATTTATTTATTTATTTATTTATTTATTTATTTATTTATTTATTTATTTATTTATTTATTTATTTATTTATTTATTTATTTATTTATTTATTTATTTATTTATTTATTTATTTATTTATTTATTTATTTATTTATTTATTTATTTATTTATTTATTTATTTATTTATTTATTTATTTATTTATTTATTTATTTATTTATTTATTTATTTATTTATTTATTTATTTATTTATTTATTTATTTATTTATTTATTTATTTATTTATTTATTTATTTATTTATTTATTTATTTATTTATTTATTTATTTATTTATTTATTTATTTATTTATTTATTTATTTATTTATTTATTTATTTATTTATTTATTTATTTATTTATTTATTTATTTATTTATTTATTTATTTATTTATTTATTTATTTATTTATTTATTTATTTATTTATTTATTTATTTATTTATTTATTTATTTATTTATTTATTTATTTATTTATTTATTTATTTATTTATTTATTTATTTATTTATTTATTTATTTATTTATTTATTTATTTATTTATTTATTTATTTATTTATTTATTTATTTATTTATTTATTTATTTATTTATTTATTTATTTATTTATTTATTTATTTATTTATTTATTTATTTATTTATTTATTTATTTATTTATTTATTTATTTATTTATTTATTTATTTATTTATTTATTTATTTATTTATTTATTTATTTATTTATTTATTTATTGAATGAATGAATGAACTGAGAGAAGAAGAATTATCAATTAAAAAATAGGTCTACATGTTGGTAAACGCGTCCTTGCAAGAGGTCTTGTAACTCTTGCATGATTCAATATGGTCTGGCTTTGCCGTCCAACCAGAAAGTATGAAAAACAAGTCGAATATTCGATAAACCGAACCTGAAACACTCCGCGACGTGGGAGAGATTTGCATACTGACTATAACGCCAGGCATTCTATAGCAATATATAATTTATATTTTTCGTAACCGATTGTGCACTTCTCTAGTCACCAGCCCCGATTTGTACGGACTATCACCGCCTTTTTATTCCTGTCTTCTATCATTTCAGTAGTCTTGACAATCTTCTCCTTTCCCTGGGATTTCAGGTCATTACTTTTTATTCAGTTTAATTTTTTTTATCCGTTGTATACAACTAAGCCTAACATTTCTTTCTTTTAATTTAATTTGTATACTTTCGCTTTGTCTTCTACCAATTAACTTCTTATCCTTATTCGTGTTATTCTAACCCTCTACAGTGATAAATAAATTAATGAATATTGCTCGTAATTTGTTTTTTATTTTTCTGGACCGTTGCTCATGCTCAGGAAGCGAACATAATTATATTTTTAATGAGTGTGTTATTGATATTTTGTTAGTTCTACAGTGCTGTATTTAAAGGTCTTATCACTTTCCTTTTCCGGACTACAAAGTCCTTAAAATATCATAAGGACTCTAAACAGATTTCTCATTTATAGGTGAAAATATTCAAAACATTAAAAATGAATATAATATCTGATAAAGGAACAATCTATACAAAAATGCAAATGGCTTTTAAGGAACCCAGAGATTCATTGCCGCCCTCATATAAGACAGCCATCGGTCCCTATCCCATGCAAGATTAATCCAGTCTCTATCATCATATACCACCTTCCTCCAATCCATTTTAATATTATCCTCCCATCTACGTCTCGGCCTCCTCAAAGGTCTTTTCCCCCCGGCCTTCCAACTAACACTCTATATGCATTTCTGGATTCACCCGTACGTGTTACATGCCCTGCCCATCTCAAACGTCTGGATTTAATGTTCTTAATTATGTCAGGTGAAGAACACAATGCGTGCAGTTCTGCGTTGTGTAACTTTCTCCATTCTCCTATAACTTCATCCCTCTAAAGGCTGGTTCACAATAAATCGGGAAGGAGAACCAGAATGAAAACGAGAAGCAGAGGACGTGAATATGAAAATTTTTTATTTAAAATAAACCGAGAACGTAGACGACTATGCATATCGATATGCATGTCAATAACGATATGTAAAGTCGATATTACGCATTCTGATGTTATTTGTGTATAATTGACCAATTGCGTTCTCTCATGAGTACAAGGCAGCCAACATAAACACAGGTTAACCAACTTCGAAATTTAAACTGAAACATTTCATTAGGTACGGTACTATAAATATGCCCATGCATCTTTATTATCACAACCTATTTTAAACCTATAATAACGTAAAATAATTAGAGAAGAAACATTTGTAATAGAACAAAAATGAACACAACAGTAGTTATTGAATTGAAGTATGAATATGTAGTGTGTAATACAACCAATACGTAATAAAATATGATACACTTACGATCGGTGTTCAAAGATGCAGCTATTGAAAGCCACGTATTCTTATTCTTTTCTCATATTTATACGAGGCGCGCCGCTTATCGTAAACGTGAGGATTTTCCTCAACACTCAATATTAGAATCTCATCAAATAAAACTTGCTCCATGATGCACAGCACAGAACAAAATAATGCATAGGTTATGTCACGGTCTTCTTGCTACAAAATATAATAATAATAATCCGTGGCGCTACAGCCCGTGAAGGGCCTAGACCGACCAGCCGGCTGCTGGCCTCACACCCACATGCCGAAGCAGAGGTGGACGATCATCCAACCAGAATGGAGGTATCGTGTGGTTAGCACGATGATCCCCCCAGCCGTTATAGCTGGTATTCGCAACCGGATTTCGCTACCTATCGTAGCTCCCCAAGTGCATCACGATGCTGGGTGAGCACCGGTCCCATACACTGGCCGAAATTTTATGAGAAAATTTCTTCCCCCATGAGGACTCGAACCAGCGCGCATTCCGTAGCGCGAGTCCTAGGCAGGATGCCTTAGACCGCGACGCCACGGCGCGGGACGCTACAAAATATACGTCGACAAACTAGATTTTAGATGGCAATAGACTGAATCTAGTGGGCTGTGATCGGAAACGTGAACGCCAAAGTTGAAACTTGGCCAACTCTCCGTTCCCGATCCCGGACTCCGGCAAGCTTTTCGTTAATTGTGAATGCTCACATTTAAATGTACATATTTTAACAATTTTACCGTTTTCGTTTTCGTTCCGATTCTCGTTTCCGGTTTATTGTGAACCAGCCTTTAGCCCCAAATATTTTCCTACGAATCTTATTCTCAAACACAATACAGGAACAATCATAAAATAAATTTAGTTGGTTGAAATATTTATATTTATTAGAGATTCTTGAGTCTGAAAAAGACATTTCACAATCTATTACACAGTTTCATTTGGGATAACACCGGCAATACAAGTTAAGAGGTTTGTTTAGTATTTGTCATTGCAAAGGTGAAATCAAGCAAAGGACGCGCTGACGTGTAAGAACACGAGTTTCCAATATTCTTTGACAGCTGTTCAAATTCTAATTTTCTCGTAAAAGCTACCCTTAGCGATGTTTACCGAGAGCTGAGGGAACCTCGCACTTGACACACGAGTATAGCGCCAAGCAACAGTGAACAAAATTGATCGTTGAGAATGTATTCTGTATCCACGCCAGGGGAACAAAATTATCAAGTAAGATAACTAACGGTAACTAATGATATACAATTGTGGAATAGTACATTATGCAACGAGCCTATAATGATAGTAATTAAGACGCAAGTATGGATATTTATGAAACGAGCGTAAGCGAGTTTCATAATATTCATACAAGCGTCTTACTTACCTTTAAAGGCAAGTTTCATACGACTTTTTATGCTCGACTATATTTCTAACTTGAAATTATTCAGATGTATACATTTTATTTGTATCTGACAAGATCGGAAGTGACCTTGTCCTAGCTCGTGAATTGTGAGATGTGCGCAGACGCGAAAGTATTGATTCTTTCCGAGGGACAATAATGTCATTGACCTTGATGTAATCCCGTTAAACTTGGTATAAACTTGATTATTGCATTCGACATTGAAAAACGAGATGACAAATTGAATTTATTTGAATATTATTTACAATTAACGCTAATTATTATAGTAACAGAACATAACCTTCTGCGACAGTATTGGATTTCCAGCCTCCGTGACTTTTCGCTCATTTTCTTTCGATTGCATATCCGAGAATAATCGATACTTGCGGTTTTATAACGGTACAAAGCTGACTTGAAATTGGGTGAACACATGTAAGCTGAGTTGTCATTGGCTGAAAACACCTGTACTTTAATGAGTAGGTGTACTTTAATGACATGCATTAAAGGACTGCTACCAGGTGTATAATTACTACATTTCGGGATGGTCGAGCATAAATAATATTAAAAGTAGTCATTAGAATGATGGGTAGGTTAAATCTTTTATTTATTATTAAGTGAATATGAATAGTGATATTTGTGTTATATTTTCCAAAATTCAATCAATATTAACGATATATTCGAATTGAAACGTAAATAATATAATACTATCCTCAAAGTAGATGACCTTCATTAATATACTACAGCAAAGATTATATTAAAAACTAGCCGCACCCGTGCGCTCCGCTGCACCCGTTAGAAATAAATATAAAGTAATTACATAATTAAAATAGGACATTTTATCCAGGGAACATTTGTGTTTGATAGAAGAATAAATCGTTTACTATGTTACTTAATTTAAATTCTATTTAAATAATTAAAATGCGATCATTTTGATCCAGAGAGCACTCATTTGGTGCAATGACAATTCCTTTAACATGTTTCTTAATTGTTATTACATGCAACCATAGTTTAATGAAGATTGACATCATTTAGATTTATTTTGTATACTTTATATTACTTGCTATATGTTTCCATTGAACTATGGTAATAACTTAATTTTAACCATTGTTTTCTACGTCTTCAGTAAATGGCGCTTGGCCCACTATGGTTCTGAACCCTTCAAATAACTTAAATATTGATACAGTATATATAGTGATATGTAATTATATTTCTTTCTTTCGAAAATGTAAGAATTCACGATCTCCTATGTGCCATTGCCATGGAATGAATAAATGTGTTTTTTTCTTTCTAATCAAAAATTTTATATTTTGCACATCGGAGTTATTGCAGGAACAACGCTATAATCTGAGGCGGCGGTGAAAATGTATTATATTGTTATTTTAAAAGTCTTGTATAACCTTTAATCGATATTACTTCATACGAACACAGGAACATTTTCTGTAGGCTATGTTTAATAGCTTTCGTTTGTTGTTTTCCAAGGCCCCTTATAGATGAAGTCATTTGTTTTTTATTTCATTACAGCGCCTAAGATGCGTTGTTATATAAATTTTAAAACTCATCTCATGAAATATCAGCCATATCAAAATTTTGTGTAGAATAAAACTTATTAGAAATAATATCACGTAGATAGGATGAGCAATTCGAGACTACCAAAATTACTGTATCAATACCGACCGATTGGAAGGAGGGACGTGGGACGACCAAAGAAGAGATGGAGAGATATGCTGTGAGGACGGAACAGGCATTTTGCCTATACCGTGAAGTGCAGAAGAAGAGAAGAAGAAGAAATAATTTTTAAAAAAACTTTCTTGTTATGTAATATTTTTCACGAAAATTAATAATAAGGGAGATATTTCAATTTATTTAATTCAAGCCCCCTTGTAACCCCCCTTTTAAAGAAAGTATTTTGAATGCCATATAGCCTAAATTCTAAGTTACAACGAACTTAATTTATATTCCAATTTTCATATAAATCAGTTCAGCTATTATCGCGTGAAAAGGTAACAAACATCCAGACAGAGAGACAGATATACAAACAAATTTCAAAAAGCGATTTTCGGTTTCAGGATGGTTAATTATACATGTTAACACCAATTATTTTTGGAAAATCGAAAATTACCAGAAAAAGTTTGGCTACAGATTTATTATTAGTATAGATATAGATTGTAAGGAAAAACAATACATTCTTTGTACAATAATCTTGTAGGGCTATTGAAAACAAAAAACAAATATGTTACAAGTTTTCCTACTTGAGTGAAAATGATGTAAAATTTGTATGTTTAAAATGACTTTATATTTAGGATCAATGTTGGTTATCTTTAAATTCAAGTCTGTCGCTTTATTTACACTGGTCAAAAAAAGTTAAGCATATTTCCAGTTTACCCAATAATACCTGATATTTATGTTTCTTTTGGTTTTATGTGGCACGTATTATGATTACCGATTCAAAATCTTTCATTTGTTTTATTCTGCATCACTAGGTAACGTCCAAATCACAGCTAGTAAACAAAGCCTGTAATTCGAGCAAAGTTCAATCAGTGTCGTTTTGCTTCATAGTGCAGTAAACAAAGCCTGTAATTCGAGCAAAGTTCAATCAGTGTCGTTTTGCTTCATAGTGCTTCATAGTGCAGTACAATGGCTCGGAACACCCTTACAATGGCAGACCGCATCAAAATCATCACTTTGATGGAACAAAACATGAGACAAGTTGATGTAGCTAACATCCTTCATGTGAATCAGAGTATTGTCTCCAGACTGTAGAGAAAGTTCCAGGAACCCAGTCAATAGCAGATCGACCTCGCGAGGGCCGTCCACGCAAAACAGCACCAGGTCAGGACCGGTATGTAAGGTTATCTGCACGAAGGAACCCTATAGCCTCGGCTACAACTCTGCGCCATGACCTGCGCGAAGCCACTGGTGTTCTTGTAAGTAGCCAAACTGTGCGCGATAGACTTCATGACATAGGGTTGTATGCTCGAAGACCACTCAAGACTCCAGCACTCCGTCCACATCACAGGGGTGCTCGTGCATGATGGGCTAGAGCACATGAGAATTGGACACGAGACCAATGGACCAGAACTTTATTCTCAGACGAAGTGAGAATGGGCCTACACCCTGACAGCAACTCTATTCGCGTATGGAGACGAACAGGGGAACGAAATCATCCCTCAATGACCGTGGAACGTCACCAACAGTTTGGTGGTTCAATCTTGTTTTGGGCAGGTGTCATGTTTGGCCGCCGCACACCACTGGTTTCAATAGAGGGAAACATGACTGCTGCCGTGTATGAGAACAACATCCTCCAACCCATAGTAAGTGGTTTTGCAGAGACTGTAGGAGAAGGGTTCACTCTACAGGACGATAATGCTCGGCCTCATCGTGCTCATAGTGTGCAGCGGTATCTGGTAGAACATGGGATCTGAAGAATGGATTGGCCAGCATGCTCACCGGATATGAACTGCATAGAGCATGCATGGAGCTTTCTCAGGAGAGCCATTTCCAATCGTCCACATCACCCATTAACAATTCAACAACTCAGGAATGCTGCCTTGAAAGAATGGGACAATTTGCCTCAGGAGAGCTTAGATGCGTTGATACTGAGTATGCCCCGTCGCAAACAAGAGTGCCCAGGGTTCGTGGAGGACCAACACGTTATTAAACAGGGTACTGAAAGCACCATTTCCTTTTCTTTGATGATGTACGAATTTCAACTTCCCTTATCTTTTTCGTTGTTTCCAAACAATGCAACTTTTTCATTTCATATTGAGTCCATTGTTAACAAATAGTGTATTTCAACTTTTAAATATATTCTGTGGAACCAAGAAACCCAATTATAATTTATCTATTTTATTTTAATTAATACAAACCGTTATATGCCTAATTATGCTTAACTTTTTTTGACCAGTGTATTAAGTATCTTTCAACAGTTTTAATAAGCGGAGACCGGTGTAGAGAAATAAAATTTTAGAATTTTTCTCTTTGTTTTCCAATAGAATATGGAGGGTAGCTGCGAATATATTGAATAAGCAGTCGTGGACAGCCGATAAGGGATGGCCCTCCAGCTTGGAGGTTAGGCGAAGGGCTAACAACCCATCACCGTAAAAAAAACAGCTTGTTACGAAATCTTATAATAAGCCTCGGAATGGGACTGATTCTCTGCCACGACCATAGCAAAGGAATAAGGTGGGATATGATGATAGAGAATGGATTAATCTTGCTCAGGATAGGGACCAATGGCGGGCTTATGTGAGGGCGGCAATGAACCTGCGGGTTCCTTAAGAGCCATTAAGTAAGTATGTAAGTATCACGGGATTAGAGGTATCACGGAAATAGGCTTACCCTACAATGTCTGAAATTTTTTATAATTTCTGTATCTCCAAAATTCTGAATCATTAATAAAATATCGAAGCCTGAAAAGAATGCTACATCACTTTTATCACATATCTCAATTACTTTTATAACAAGATACAAGTAATGCATTATAATGAAGATATTTCACTATACATAGTCAATGACGCTAGATCTCCATGTTAAATATTATAGCAAGAAAGAATATAAAACAAAAGAAAAAGACTGTACCACTTTTCCAAACAAATCGGAAACAGCAATTAAGGAAATGAAATAAAAAGCTACCATGTTAAAGCTGTATTACATTTTATGAGGTACTATAAACTAGGTCTGAATACACAAGACAAGCGTGGCGCGAACAACACTAAAACAAGACTAAAACTCAAGTTAAGTGACGTGTTTGGGGAGAGGAAAAGTTTCCAAGTAAAGATAAACTGTAGTAAGGAAAACAATTTCGACAGTTGGGAGTCGAGAAGTAAAAGAAAGTATCGCGTTTCGCTTATAAGATCATTATCATCATTACTGTTTTCATCACTAACATTTTCGTTGTCTTATCAGTTGTAAGGAATTTAATTCTCATGAAGATTATGAACAAACACCAGATATTGAAGTATAGTAGGAATCTCTAATCATATGGTCAGCATGATACAAGATTTGCAAATTAAACCCAGGCTTATTGGTAACCCTATTTAAGCGATCGGGATGATCAAGGAGCTGTACGTTCGGGAGAATCTGTGTTCGATCTCATCCGCTGATTGAACAGAGATCGTTCATTTTGAGAGACGAGAGGGGAAATGAACGAGAATAGCAACGAAAGAATGAACTGGGAAAAGAATGAAAGAACGCAAACAGGGACGAAAGCAGGAAAGGGGGGAAGAAAAAAGAACAGGATAAAAACGAAAAAAACGAAAGGAAAAAATAACGAAAGAACGAACGAGCGGAAGAACAAAAAACGAAATAAAGAACAGAGACATACGAACAACGGGAAGAAGTACGAGAGAATTGACGGGAGGAGAAATAAGCCTAAGAAGAACGAATGAGAAAAATAGAAACGGGAACGAAAGAACTAACAAGGAGAAGTAAAACGAACGGAGAAAAGAAGGAAAAAAGAAACGGAGATAGGAATGAAATAACGAACGGAAAGTAGTACGAAAGAATAAACAGAAACATGAAAGAAAGAACGGATAGAAGAACAAAGAAACGAACGGAAAGAGGAACTAAAAAACGAACGGAATAAATAATAACACAACGAAAGGAAACAGAAACGAGGCAACGAACGGGAGAAAACGAAAGAACGAACGGGATAAGAGCGAAAGAGGAAATGGGAACGAAACGAAAGAACGAATGAAAACAAAAAAGAATGAAAGAAGGAAAGATCAAAAGAAAACAAGAACGAGAAACGAGAGAGTAGAAAAACAAAAGGACGAACTGGGAGAAGAATAAAAGAACGAAAGGAAACAGTAAAGAAAAAATTGACATAGAGAAAACAAAAGAAAACAAAAGAAGAGCGAATGGGAAGAGGAATGAAAGAACGAACGGTGAGAAGAGTGAATGGAAACTGGAACGAAAGAGCGAATTGAAAGAGGAACAAAAAAAACCAACGGAGAGAAGAGCGAATGGGAACAGTAACGAAAGAACAAACGGAACGAAAGAGCGAATGGGAAAAAGAATGAATGAGCGAATGGGAACAGGAACGAAAGAGAAAACGAGAGAAGAGGAAATGGAAACAGGAACGAAAGAGCGAATGGGAAAAAGAATGAATGAGCGAATGGGAACAGGAATGAAAGAGAGAACGGGGAGAAGAGCGAATGGAAACAGGAACGAAAGAGCGAATGGGAGCAGGAACGAAAGAGAGAACGGGGAGAAGAGCAAATGGAAACAGGAACGAAAGAGAGAACGGGGAGAAGAGCAAATGGAAACAGGAACGAAAGAGAGAACGGGGAGAAGAGCAAATGGAAACAGGAACGAAAGAGAGAACGGGGAGAAGAGCAAATGGAAACAGGAACGAAAGAGAGAACGGGGAGAAGAGCAAATGGAAACAGGAACGAAAGAGAGAACGGGGAGAAGAGCGAATGGAAACAGGAACGAAAGACCAAACGGGGAGAAGAGCGAATGCGAAAAGGAACGAAAGAGGGAACGGGGAGAAGAGCAAATGGAAACAGGAACGAAAGAGAGAACGGGGAGAAGAGCAAATGGAAACAGAAACGAAAGAGAGAACGGGGGGAAGAGCAAATGGAAACAGAAACGAAAGAGAGAACGGGGAGAAGAGCAAATGGAAACAGAGACGAAAGAGAGAACGGGGAGAAGAGCAAATGGAAACAGGAACGAAAGAGAGAACGAGGAGAAGAGCGAATGCGAACAGGAACGAAAAAACAAACGGGGAGAAGAGCGAATGCGAAAAGGAACGAAAGAGGGAACGGGGAGAAGAGCAAATGGAAACAGGAACGAAAGAGAGAACGGGGAGAAGAGCGAATGGAAACAGGAACGAAAGAGAGAACGGGGAGAAGAGCAAATGGAAACAGGAACGAAAGAGCGAACGGGGAGAAGAGCGAATGGAAACAGGAACGAAAGAACGAATGGGAAAAAGAATGAAAGAGCGAATGGGAACAGGAACGAAAGAACGGACGGGGAGAAAACGATAGTGCGAACGGGTGTAACAACAAACAAACGAAATGAGACACAAAATAAAAAGGAACTAAAAGACGAACAGAGACAAGAACGAATATGGAGAAACACATAGGGCGATAAGAACGAAAGAGCAAAAAGAAACATGAAAGAGCTAAGAAGGGAGAGAAAACGATAGATAGAATGGAGAGACGAATGAAAGGGAAGAAGAGAGAACAAATCGGGATATGAACGAACTAACAAGTGATGAATGACCGGAGTAATGAAAATATTAATGGACTAAATTAACAAATCGATTTGCGAAGGAAATTTTTAACGAAGGAAAATGAAGTAGTTACTGCTGGAGTAAGCGAATGTATTGAGTAATTAAGTTGATAAAAACATATTGCAGGCATCTTTTTTTCTTAGGAAGCTGAATTTTAAGGAATCAAATAGAACACTATTTTATTTTAATTTTAGTTTAAAAACGTACTTAAAATATGAATATTCTCTGATAGGAAATGAAGATACATTGTGAAATATTCACCGTAGTCAGTGATTTCAGAAGTACAGAATATAACGCTGTCTCAATGCACCTTTTTATATTCCTCCACTGTGTTTGTGCGTGAGCCTTCTGGTTTATTCTATGGCCAGAATTTCCATGAAAATAAATTCGATTACTTTTTTTTTTTCACATCAAGATCTATTGCAATATTTTTCCAACGCACAAGCCAGAAAATGGGAAAGGCTTTTGTTTAGATGGAAAATTCAGTTATGTTGTTTATAACACAGTTTTCTGTATTATAGGCAAAGACACGTAGGTGTATGCTTATAACTACGAACTGTAGAGGGGAGCGAGAGAACCTGTATTTCATGCTTATCCACGGAGAGAGAGGTAGTGGGATATGTGTGTCTATTGGTTTACAGCAATTTTTATGGGTACGAGGAGATGTTGATACCTCCAGGGTAGGAAATGCCATGCGCTTGGTATATATGACGCAATTTGGGCTGGCGCGAATCGAAAATTTAATAATTCATAGCTTGCAGTTACCATTTCGAAACAGGCTGCAACTCCAGAGTATATATTCGGGGGTGGGGAGGGTAGCGTAACGGGGAGATAACTCCAGAGAGAATGAGACAGAAAACAGGACAGAAATTATAGTGGTCGCAAAACAAAATGTTAAAGTTATGACAAAAGGAAAGAATAAAAAAAAAAACGTCAAATATATGAAAATGTATTCTAAGATATATGTACACGATTTCAACTTAAGATTATAAAAACACACAAGACCAGTGTTAATATATTTCACTTGTATAAGTTGTAATGTATGCAGTCGTTAGGGAAATAACTGTGATATATTCAAATGCGTTTAAACCCTGAACGTAAAACAATGTTAAATCACACCAGTTTGGTATATAATACGAGCTAAATGTGAAGTACATCTCTTAGAATTAATAAGTAACAGACCCTGATATTATGTCAAGGCTAAGATCCTGCAATAACATTGAGTAAAATACATAATGAAAACTTCGAATATAATATACCTCGATAGGACAAACACATTTTGAATGTTAAGTTCTATGTCATTTCAGGCGAAAATCTCACGAAAGAGAACTTGTAAGGTGTTAGGCCGAGATATAATAAATAAATAAATAAATAAATAAATAAATAAATAAATAAATACATAAATAATAATAATAATAATAATAAAAATAATAATAATAATAATAATAATAATAATAGCTATTTACAAATGGGTTTTAAGGAACCCTCAGGTTCATTGTCGCCCTCACATAAGCCTGCCATCGGTCCCTATCCTGTGGAAGATTAATCCAGTCTCTATCATCATATCCCACCTCCCTCAAATCCATTTTAATATTATCCTCCCATCCACGTCTCGGCCTTCCCAAAGGTCTTTTTCCCTCCAGCCTCCCAACTAACAGTCTATATGAATTTCTGGATTCCCCCATACGTGCTACATGCCCTGTCCATCTCAAACGTCTGGATTTAATGTTCCTAATTATGTCAAGTGAAGAATACAGTGCGTGCAGTTCTGTGTTGTGTAACTTTCTCCGTTCTCCTGTAACTTCATCCCTCTTAGCTACAAATATTTTCAGAAGAACCTTATACTCAAACACCCTTAATCTCTGTTCCTCTCTCAAAGTGAGAGTCCAAGTTTCACAACCATACAGAGCAATCGGTAATATAATTGTTTTATAAATTCTAACTTTCATAATTTTTGACAGCAGACTAGATGACAAAAGCTCCTTAACCGAATAATAACAGGCATTTCCCATATTTATTCTGCGTTTAATTTCCTCCCGGGTGTCATTTATGTTTGTTACTGTTGCTCCAAGATATTTGAATTTTTCCACCCCTTCGAAGGATAAATCTCCAATTTTTATGTTTCCATTTCGTACAATATTCTGGTCACGAGACATAATCATATACTTTGTCTTTTCGGGATTTACTTCCAAACTAATCGCTTTACTTGCTTCAAGTACAATTTCCGTGTTTTCCCTAATCATTTGTGTATTTTCTCCTAATATATTCACGTCATCCGCATAGACAAGTAGCTGATTTAACCCGTTCAATTCCAAACCCTGTCTGTTATCCTGAACTTTCCTAATGGCATACTCTAGAGCAAAGTTAAAAAGTAAAGGTGAGAGTGCATCTCCTTGCTTTAGCCCGCAGTGAATTGGAAAAGCGTCAGATAGAAACTGGCCTATACGGATTCTGCTATAAGTTTCACTGAGACACATTTTATCTAATCTAACTAGTTTCTTGGGAATACCAAATTCAATAAGAATATAACATAAAACTTTTCTCTTAACCGAGTTATATACGTTTTGATATTTATGAATTACATATGTAGGCCTACGGTACCCTTATACACCCATTTTTTTTTTTGTACAATATCTGTCGAATACAAAAAATCTGATCAATAGTGTATCTATTATGCCAAAATAATAGTAATAATAATTATTATTATAGTTTTATTATATAGGGACATCATTTTATTTTTACTTTAATTTTTATTGTAACTGAGTCTTTTAATGTACTTCACTCCCACCCCTTCTTCTAATGAAGTTCAGCCGTCCTCCACACAGATCCAAGACCGCATATACAGTCATAGTAGCCTTACGGTCATAGTAAACAGTACGTTCCAAAAATACGTTCGAGTTTTCCATCGACGAAAGACCATTCAATATTGAATCATTTTCGCACAGGTACTGTCGTCTATTTGCCTACGTCGCATCCCGATTTCCCCCACCTGCTTCTATTCGCCTCTCTGTAAAGGCTAGTGGCTGGGCTGTCTTAGCTCTTTTCTGAGAACATTAATTTCTGTTAGGAATTGGACGTCTACGTAATATTATACAACTGTTTAAAATAACTTAAATAAAAGGGCCTTGTTAAGTAATTAACTGTCACGTGATTTCCTCCCTTTCTAAGACCCTGCGACATAACCACTTGGACGGACAGTAGATAGCATGTCTGAGTAATTTTAACTTCTCGGATCGGGCAGAAGTGAAGATTAAATTTACAGTACGTAAGGTACTCTTTTATAGAGTAGGTATAGAATTATATCAACATGAGTTACTGATACGATGTACGAACCTGGTAATTGGAATTACGTACAATAGCTTATAGTGCAATAATATGCACAAAAGAACTGAAGCCTGTTCGAAATGAACGGCCACCATTTTTTAAAATGTGTTAAAATATCCATATTATGATTATTTTTAATTTAACTTCATTATCTATAGTGTACGCTAATTTGTTGTAGACAGTATAATATACACTGCATAATGAATACGTCTACATGGACAGCTCAGTTAGTGAGTAAAAAAACTTACTGTTAATACAGTACTGTATTTTGATGAAACATAAACCTAATGAAAAGTATCAAACTCAAAAGCGTGATATTTCCTATTTTACGTAAATGGATGAACTACTTTTCTTCCCTCCTATGCCTAGTAAAGTGATTTGTTTGTATATTATGTCAGTAACATCGAACTCCAGTCGTGGAAGAGGATAGCAAACGGTGTTTCCGGTTTTCAATTGTTGATACAAAGGTGTAGCCAGGTTAATATTAGAAATGTTAGTAAAAATAAAATGATTTCCCTATATATGTATGAAATTATTTAATTAATAATTTTAGTTACAGTTTCCCAGTTTTCACAGTAACTAAGTTTTTTAAATATATCATACGTGACAAATCTTATTACTTGTAGGTATATTTAATGACCCAATAAACTGAATTGCTTTGAATATTAAATTTTGTTTGTAAAGTTTTCATACATGCCGTTTAACAATGCAAAAATTTAATTGTCTTACAAAATGTGAATCACTTACTGAATGAAATAAAATTCATAATTTAATGAATTCGTAGTTACAACACTGCATAACTTTGGTTTAACTTTCGAGAGAAAAGTAGACCTATACGAAAACAAACAAAAACTGAAAGCAAACGTAACTTCAACTTTCTTCACAAATTCTAAGCGTAAGTAAACATTTTAGAGGAAAAATTAAAGTCGCATTTGACAAACTTTAAAATTGGAACGAGTTCAAGAATGCAGCAGGGAATGCACTACAATGTTTTCAATCTCACCTGCTGAAAGCACCTGGAAACATTTTCAGCTAAAAACATTCCACTGTCCTTCCGGCGGAACTCGCCCCTTCCACACGCAGCAACATTACGGCGTACCAAGCAAACTGTTGAACACTAATGCAGCACGAGGCGACGTCGGCAGTTCTTAATCTGGGCTGATTATCACTTTGCAACTAATGGGATATCATTAAAAGGTAGCAAAAAGGCTAGAACAATAGAAATTAAACCGCTGAACTTAATGCACTGCGGGTTTGTCATATGTTCTTTGCATGCATCCACAGTAATTCGTACTATTTACGATGCAACTTATATGTTTGTAATTAAAATGAATCAAACTACAGGGACATCATTTTATTTTTACCAACATTTTTAATATTAACCTGGCTATATCTTTGGATTAAAGGACTAGAACCGGAAACACCGCTTGCTCCCCCTTCCAAGACCGGATTTCGATGATATTAGCGTAAAATACAAATCACTTTACTAGGTATAAGAGGGAAGAAAAGTATTTCATCCATTTACGTAAACTAGGAAATATCGCAATTTTGAGTTTGAAATTTTCATTTGGTTTTTGTTTAATCTAAATACAGTACTGTATTAATACTTAGTGCTTTTACTCACGAATTGAGCTATCCATTCGGACGTATTAATAAGTTCAGTGTATATTGTACTGTTACAGCACATTAGCGTACAATATAGAGAATGAAGTTAAATTGAAAAATAATTATAATATGGATATTTAAACACATTTTTGAAAATGGTGGCCGTTCATTTCGATACAGCCTTCAGTTCTTTTGTGCATATTATCACACTATAGACTACTTCCAATTACCAGTTTCGTCCTTCGTACGAGTAACTCATGTTGAAATAATTCTATACCTACTCTATAAAAGATACCTTACGTACTGTAAATTCAATCTTCATTTCTGCCCGATCCGAAAAGATAAAATTACTCAGACATGCTATCTACTGCCCGTTAAAGTGGTTTTGTCGCAGGGTCGTAGCAAGGCGGGGGGGATCACGTGACAGTTAATTACTTAACGAAGCCTTTTATTTAACTTATTTTAAGCAGTTGTGTGGGTATAATATTACGTAGACATCCAATTCCTAATAAAAATTAATGTACTCAGAAAAGAACTAAGACAACCCAACTACTAGACTTTACAGAGCGGCGAACAGAAGCAGGTGGGGAAAACCGGGATGCGACGTAGGCAAACGGACGACAGTACCTGTGCGAAAATACGATTCAATATTGAAAGCTCTTTCGTCACTGGAAAACGTGAACATTTTTCTGGAACGCACTATACTCACTAACTCAGTACTGCATTAGCGGACTCGGTTCTGTGTGGAGGACGCTTGGAGTTTACTAGTAGAGGGGTAGGAGTGAAGTACATTCAAAAACTCAGGTACAATAAAAATTGGAGTAAAAATAAAATGATGTCCCTGTATATAAACTATTTTACATAGGTCAATAAGATATCAGTGTTTTCTCTTAAAACATTTATAATTTTTCTTTTAATTTTGTAATATGAAGGACAAAATATATTATGTACTAAATGTTGCAATTGAATAGCTCTTATTCTTATTCCCGTACATAAAAATAAATAAAACCATTATAATCAGACCGCATTCCAAGGTACCGAAACCCAAGTTCATATGAGTCCGAAATTACAAATCTAGACCTACCGTTCTTAACACGACTCTTTCTGAACTAGGAAACTTTAAAATACATGACTAATTTATTAATTGATACATATCATAATCGTTTTTGTTGGAATTTGACTTTATAAAGAGATAACGTCCACATCTGTGGAGTAACGGTTAGTGCGTCTGGCCGCGAAACCAGGTGGCCCGGGTTCGATTCCCGGTTGGGGAAAGTTACCTGGTTGAGGTTTTTTCCGGGGTTTTCCCTCAACCCAATATGAGCAAATGCTGGGTAACTTTCGGTGCTGGACCCCGGACTCATTTCACCGGCATTATCATGTTCATCTCATTCAGACGCTAAATAACCTCAGATGTTGATAAGGCGTCGTAAAATAACCTACTAAAATAAAAAAAAATAAAGAGATAACATCCCGGAAGGCTGGTTGGTTTCTTTCAGAAAATGTTCCAATGAACATAATCTCCAAAACATATGAAAAAAAAAATCAAATTGTAATGGAGCCACCAACATAATAAGAATATGTAGCGCATTCTATTTCATCAATTTTGAATATAGTGATTCCAATTCAGCTCTATATTCAGGTAATTGTAATTAAATAACAAATAACTGACAGACCTATTTCGTATGACACATGCACGTAAGTATATTGACATTTTAATGAAATTCTTTCGTGTTTAGATTTTTATTAAAATGTCCAAGAGAGGAAATAGCTTGGTAGCGACTTCTCCAAGAAAGAAAGTTCTTGAAAGTATTTTAAGTAATCTGTACATTTTAAAGTGGTGTTCTGTTTTCGGAATTCGTACTAAAATTTCACATGATCAAACTATATTTTTAGGTTAGGTATCGTGAATCGTAAACTGTTTAGTTAAAGCAATGAGTTTCATGTTACCAGACAAAATAAATTTTAATACTACATCATATTTATTTATTTATCGGAGCTTCCTCAAATTAGAGGCTGCCATTAGACAAAGCATACAAAACAATACAAGAACAAATAGATGATGAGAGCTGAAAGAGTAAGAAAAAAGGCAAACAAATACACAAACAAACAATGGCAGTTTACAGAAGAAAAAAAAAATTCAAGTAAAGAATCAATGAAAGCTAAGAAGGAAAAAGAAAAATGATAATGGTGCGTCACTTTTTTCCATACACTGAATTAGAGCCCATATAGGTGGTTCCATAAAAGTTTGACTGACTCTGTAATTATGAGGAGGGCCAATTCATTCAGAAAAGATTTGTGCAGTCCTAGGGTCTTACAGAATTGAGAAGAGAAGTTGGGTATCGTTCCTCTTGCTCCAAACATCAATCCCGTAACACTGATATCGTGAAGTTGGTATTTATCTTTATAATACGGGATGGTTGGAACGTAGATTGCTCGTTTCTCCTCATGTACGTCTTCGGGGTGTCCTTTGTACGTTTCAAACCTGATGGTGGGGTCGATTATCATACCCTGAGACAGGGATTCGCTAATGGCGAATATGTCAATTATTATCCTAATTACCAACATAATATATGCGAGAATTGCGGAAGGAAAATATACTATTTTGTAAATTATTGAATCATGTAGAAAACACTTCGCAACATAAAGATGAGATGTGGTAAATAAGTAAGACATGTAGTTATTGTCAATTACTGTATTATTACTACTACTATTATTATTATTATTCATTTATTTATATTATTATTATTATTATTATTATTATTATTATTATTATTATTATTATTATTTCAATACGTAGGATTATGATTTTTCCCTCTTTGGTGATAACTGGTATTAGTTGGCAAAACTGAAGAGACGGCTAAATTAGACTTTTAGGGCCCTATTCATATATATTCTTAGCGCAGGTTTCCGGTGGATGATCAGCGAACTAATGTTTTTCGTATTCATAAACCAGTGTTAGCGATGCGATATGATATGAATCCCGTACAAGTAACCAGTCGATAGCCGGGGCTAGTTTAGCACGCTCGTAGCGCGGGCTAGCGAAATGTCTATGAATAGCACTCTTAGGAATTACACTTACGTGATCCCCACTATACCAGAGAAGCACAACCTGAATGAACAAATGAAGTTCCTTAACCAACGAATGCATTGCGGATTGCATTGACGCAACTCCCATAAGGGGCAATGTAATTTTTGTTCATTATTCTCGAGTCATGCGCAGAAAAACTTTGTACGTTAAAAAAAGGAGTCATTTTAGATACATGACAAAAATTTCATGACATGAAGTAGTACGACGCCATGCTTTATTTAGACATTAGGATATAATTGGATGTAAGTAATCTCCATAACTACCAAAACATTAGCTTGAGGTATAATTACAAGAACGCTAATTAAAATAGGAGAGAGCACTATTATAGCATCTAATTGCCGGCGTTCTTTCTTATGCACTGACAGAGGAAACTCGAATAATAATCAATCGATAGTCGATTATGAATCCCTCCCATCGGCAACAATGCAGGGCTGCTAGTCAGCAATGCAATCAGAAAAGCAATTGGGTACGTTAATGGTAAATCGATGTAACTCTGTGCACGCCCTAGAAAGGATGATGAAGGGATGAGGGAGGGGGTTGAAGGTGAGTGTGACGACATCGTGACGAATGGGGTATTCCTACTAATAATTTGCCGTAATTTTGAATTCTTCCACAGCATTGCCTGGTTGGTATGGCAGAGGTTGGTATTTACCGAAACAATTTGCATTAAATCAGGTTGGTAGCCGCGCTCTCCTAGGTTCTGTTGGTATGTTTATTGTACGTCATGAGACATTATTTACTGACGTTTAAACGGTGTCAAGTAGCTGCCTTGTATATCGGCAACAAGAATGTTGCATCCTTGTTACAACATTCTTCTTTTTTTTTCTTGAATTAAGCATGCACCCACGATGTGAAATTTGAACATGTTATAATAATGCACTTACAGTTTTTATTTTTGTACATTCATTATTTGGTATATAAACAATATACACATTTTCGGTTCAATTGGTAAATATATTTTACATTTGAACCTGTGCCTCTCGTTTCATGGCCACACGTGCTAACCATTACTCCACAGCGCTGGACCGATTTTACATTTACTTTATCTGTTTATCTAAAAAATCAAGATATCATATGAAATGTTAATTCTAATTATCTATATACAGTATATAATTTGAACTGGTAATGGAAATTACGGGAAAACGGCTGAACGGATTTTAATGAATGACCCGTCATTTTGAAGCTCGACATCCAAGGATTTTCAGAAAAACAGTAACTGTCAGTAAAGCTTTAGTTTTCCTACGTAATTTTCCTATTTTCCAAAATCCATCTTTCGTCAGTTTTGAGAACTAATTGCATTTCAGCAGTCGGCCGTGATTTCAGAATAAAACAAAACACACATTACAATAAACAATAGATTATTTCACCTGCAAGACTGCTGACATAATATTTAGAGTTCAAATTCAATTGGTTATTAAAATAATTTACAAGTCTGATTTTGCGGTGTGTAATTTTCTGAGTGCAACTGTGTATTGGATATTAGCCTAAAATCTACAAAACTAGAGGCGGTTTGATAACATTATTATCATTAGAAATGAAATATTATTATAGTTAATGCCATGATGTGACTTTTTTCGTTAATTATATATATATATATTAATGCCATATTGATGATATGAAAGTTAAACGATTTTGGATTATACAGGGACATCATTTTAATTTTACTAACATTTTTAATATTAACCTGGCTATACATTTCTATTAACGATTGAAACAGGAAACACCGTTTGCTACCCCTTCCACGACTGGACTTCGATGATACTGGCGTAAAATACAAATCACTTTACTAGGTATAGGAGGGAAGAAAAGTAGTTCATCCATTTATATAAACTACGAAATATCGCACTTTTGAGTTTGATAATTTTCATTAGGTTTTTGTTTAATCAAAATACAGTACTGTATTAACACTTAGTGTTTTTACAGACGAATTCAGCTATCCATTCGGAAGTATTAATTATGCAGTGTACTGTATATTGTACCGTTACAACACATTAGCGTACAATATAGAGAATGAAGTTAAATTGAAAAATAATCATAATATGGATATTTAAACACATTTTTGAAAATGGTGGCCGTTCATTTCGATACAGGCTTCAGTTCTTTTGTGCATATTATCGCACTATAGACTATTGTACCTAAATCCAATTACCAGTTTCGTCCTTCGTACGAGTAACTCATGTTGAAATAATTCTGTACCTACTCTATAAAAGAGTATCTTACGTACTGTAAATTCAATCTTCACTTCTGCCCGATCCGAAGAGATAAAATCACTCAGAAATGCTATCTACTGTCCGTTCAAGTGGTTTTGTCGCAGGGTTGTAGAAAGGGGGGGGGGATCACGTGACAGTTAATTACTTAACGAGGCCCTTTTATTTAAGTTATTTTAAACACTTGTGTAATATTACGTAGACGTCCAATTCCTAACTGAAATTAATGCTTTCAGAAAAGAGCTAAGATAGCCCAGCTACTAGGCTTAACAGAGAGGCGAACAGAAGCAGGTGGGGGAAACCGGGAAACGGACGACAGTACCTGTACGAAAATATGGTTCAATATTGAAAGCTCTTTCGTCACTGGAAAACGCGAACATATTTCTGAAACGTACTATACTCAGTAACTCAGTACTGCTTACGCGCCCTCGGCTCTACGTCGTGAAGGGTTGGAAGTTTACTAGTAGAAGGGGTGGGAGTGAAGTACATTCCAAAACTCAGGTACAATAAAAATTGAAGTAAAAATAAAATGATGTCCCTGTATAAGTAGATGTAGAGAATATATTAAATTAGATCTTCATTTCTGTAGTTTACTAGGTAAAAACGTAATACGGCGAACGCTAAGCTCTGCCCACGACCCCTTTCCACTTTTCCCCTACTAGCTCACCACATACTCTACGTAATAGCCTAGCTATTTTAGAAATGAACTTACAAAACTTACGTAAGACAATAATATTGTTATTAAAAATCAAATATTTTCATAGTTATTAATCAAGAGCGGTTGGGTTTTTTTCATAAACTTATTGGCGGTGCGGTGTAGATATTTATATGCGTCACTCTCTTCAGTATTGGCTCGAGAGAGCGCAAAAAGTACAGTTCCTAAGGAAAGACCAAAAGGTATTACTTACTGATAAAATAAGAGGCCTACAATATGTTGTAGTCTCCCGATCATTTCAGTTAAGATCTCTCAGCAGGATAAAATGATTTTACCCTTTACATTTCAAGGTAGTTTACGAAACATGCAGCAGCTATACCAAGATGCAATGTCTATTGTTCGAAAACATAGTAAACCTGACTTTTTTTTTAACTTTCACCTACAATCCACAATGATCTGAAATGGCTATTCTTTACTCCCACATGAAAAACCCACTGATCGTTCTGAAATTGTTACTTGCGTTTTCGCGTTGAAACTCAAAAAACTGAAGGTGGATAAGATCCAGAAAAAGTATTTGGCATAAAAAAACATTCAGGGGGAGTATATTTCATTATTATGGAAGCAAATAACTTTCAAAATGTCTGGTATTCTTCATTGAAAATAAATCTGAAAAATTTGTATTTGAACGTCAATGAACTTAGTTTGCAGCATTTGCTGCACAAGCCACTTGTTTTATTTAATCTCGCCTTTAAGTTTACATATTATACCGGGATCACTTTTCTTTTTTTCTGCGTTGTTGTGCAGTATGTTATTCATAGTTCTCCAAGTGGCTGTTTGAACACCTGCAGAGTTCTAACATGTCAATACAGACTGTTACAATAAAAAAAAACATTATAGTGATTCCATTCCTCAAATCAGATATAGAAATCTTATACATTCAGAAATTTAAAATAAAATATTACAGTCTAGGCACATAGTCTGAAGACATTAATTCGTCAATTTATGCATAGAAACTTCATCATAAACAAAAGCAAGAAGAATATTTTGAATTCAATATTTTCTAACATTAATAGAAAAAAAAAATTCGGCCAAGTTTGTGGGGGCAGTGCCCCCCCATGCCCCCTCATAACTCCGCCTATGTATATGGGGATTATATGGTTTTGCTTTGCCCTCTCCCCCTCCCAAGAAAACGGTTCTCTCTCCGCCTATGCTACCGAATTTCTACTCTTGTTTTAAATCTATATAATAATTTAAATTGGTAATGAAAATTACGGGAAAACGGCTGAACGAATTTTAATAAATGACCCCTCATTTTGAAGCTTGGAACCCAAAGTTTTTCAGAAAAATAGTAGTTTTCAGTGAAATATCTATTTTCCTACATTATTTTCCTATTTTTCAAAATCCATCTTTCGTCAGGTTTGAGAACTAATTGCATTTCAGAATAAAACAAAACACACACTGCAATAAACAATAGGCTATTACACGAAGGACATGACCTGCAGGATTGCTGACATATTTAGAGTTCAAATTTAATTGGTAATTAAAAACTTCAAAATAATTTACAGGTCTGATTCTGTGGTGTGTAATTTTCTGAGTACAGCTGTGTATTGGATGTTAAAAATTACAAAACTTGAGGTGGTTTGACGACATTATTACAATTAGAAATGAATTTTTTTTTACAGTTAATGCCATGATGTGACTAGTTTTTATTAATTATACATATCAATGCTATACTGATGATATGAAAGTGAAACGTTTTGGGGTTATGTAAGTAGATGTACAGAATATCTTAAATTAGATCTTCATTTCTATAATTTACTGAGTGGCAGCTATTATAAACTACAAAACTTACGTACGATAATAATATTGTTACTAAAAATCCAATATTTTTATAGTTATTAATCAAGTGGGTTTGGGTATTTTTGATATACTTAATGGCGGTGTGGTGTAGATACTGTACTTATATCGTCATTCTCTTCAGTATTGGCTTGAGCGAGAGAGCGCAAAAATTACAGTTCCTAAGGAAAGACGGTATTACGTACTGATAAAATAAGAGGCCTAAAAAATTTTATGGTCTCTCGATCATTTCAGCAGGATAAAACGATTTTACTCTCTACATTTCAAGCTCTACATACAAGAAGCTATGCATATTGTTCGAAAGCATAGCAAACCTGACTTTTTTTTTTAACTTTCACCTTCAATCCACAATGACTTGAAATAGCTATTGCTTTACTCCCAAATGAAAAACCCACTGATCGCCCTGATATTGTTACTTGCGTTTTCGCGTTGAAACTCGAAACATTGAAGGCGGATAGGTTCAAAAAAAGGTATTTGGCATAAAAACCATTCAGAGGAAATATGTTTCATTATTATGGACGCAAATAACTTTCAAAGGTCTGGTATTTTCATTGAAAATAAATCTGAAAAATGTTTATTTGAACGTCTAATGAACTTATTTCGCAGCATTTGCTGCACAAGCCACTAGTAACGTTATATTAAATAAAAATCACTTTATTAGTATTGGTAGGTTTCATCAACAATGTTTCATGAACTCTATTATGCGAAAAGCTGGATGAAATATGATTTCCAGAAGTCTGGACTGAATTTTATGGTGAGTATGTAAAGCCAATTCATATTCTCTAGCAATAGAAAACGGTCGTGTTATTTCAAGGAATTATCAGAGCATCTTTCGTGAGAGTACATCAATCCTCGGACCTCCGTGACATGCTGCAGGCACGCTACGATGCGGCATGCCTCTTCCGAGGTGAAATTTAACAATACAGTTTAGGCATGGTTCAATGTGACAAGGAAGAGTAGAAGCAGATGCGGGAATCGCAGGAAAATCGAATTTACGTAGTCGTCCTGCGTAAAATTCTGCGCTGCTACCCTGGGGCTAAAGGTAATGTAGATTAACATGGAATTTTTATCGTGCCCACCTCGGGGTGAAGTTATTTAGCACTAGTTCACTCGACTATACTTCCACAGATCTAATTTAGCCTCCCGTAATTGAGAATCTGGCTTCCAACCAACGTTCATTTTTGGAATTTTTATACGTTCAGCCAAAATAGTAGTCTTTCTCGTTAAATAAACATTCCTGCATTCTGAATGTAAGTGAAAACTATACAGGGTGTAGACGTACACTAGCGTAAGGTTACATAATGGAGCACGTCCCGAATCTCAGTCTAAGCCGAGCAACCCGAACGAACACACCACCACAACAACACCAGCTATTGTACGTAAATCATTTCTCCACAATTACTTACCGGAGATCACAAAACAAGTGCTTTATTTGAAAATAGACCTAAATAAATTTCGCGTGTTTACAGCATGTCCGGCTGACTGAACTTCGAGAAGTGACAACCTGAAAAACTGTTAACATACGTCCATGTCAAGCTGTTATCTAACACTAGCCGTAGCCGTGCGCTCCGCTGCACCTGTTAGAAATAAATATAAAGTCATTACATAATTCAAATAGGACGTTTGATCCAGGGAACATTCGTGTTTGATAGAAGTATAAATCGTTTAATATGTTACTTAATTTAAATTGTATTTAAATAATTAAAATACAATCATTTTGGTCCAGAGAGCACTCATTTGGTACAATGACAATTCCTTTAACATGTTTCCTAATTTTTATTACATGCAACCATAGTTTAATGAACATTGACATATCATTTAGTTTTAATGTGTAAACTTTATATTACTTGCTATATGTTTCCATTGAATTATGATAATAACTTAATTTTTACCCTTGTTTTCTACGTCTTCAGTAAATGGCGCTTGGCCCACTATGGTTCTGAACCCTTCAAATAACTTAAATAATGATGCAGCATAAACAGTGATATGTAACTATATTTCTTTCTTTCGAAAATGTAAGAATTCACGATCTCCTATGTACCATTGCCATGGAATGAATAAATGTGTTTTTTTTTCCTACTCAAAAATTTTATATTTTGCACATAGGAGTTACTGCAGGAACAACAACGCTATAATCTGAAGCGGCGGTGAAAATGTACTGTATTGTTATTTTAAAAGTCTTGTATATCCTTAAATATCAGTCCTATCAAAATTTTTCATAGAATAAAACTTATCGAAAATAATTTTTGAAGAAACTTTTGTCATGTAAAATTTTTCACAAAAACCAATAATAAGCGAGATATTTCGATTTATTTAATTCAGGAACCCTTATAACCCCCTTTTAAATAACGTATCTTGAATGCCATATAGCCTAAAATCTAAGTTACAATGAACTTAATTTATATTCCAATTTTCATCGAAATCCGTTCTGCTATTATCGCGTGAAAAGGTAACAAACATCCAGACAGACAGACAGACAGACATACAAATAAAAATAAAAAAAAAAACATTTTCGGGTTCAGGATGGTTAATTATACATGTTAGGACCAATTATTTTTGGAAAATCGAAAATTACCAGAAAAAGTTTGGCTACAGATTTATTATTAGTATAGATTAACATCACTGTACTTCAATTTGATTGTTAACGCTAGAAAACTTTGCAACACTTCATACAGTCAAACAATCCACCATATAACACAGATATCCAATTGTGTTTAGCCTAATTTGTTTTATCATGACATGTAAACAAAATAAACGACATCCGTCTTATAAGAATTTTATCATGTGTCATCTGCTAATGTTTAATGTTAATGTTTTATTGATCTGTTATAATCTGTTCCATTCAACTAGTGTTTTATGTTTTAACATACACCGTGTTCCGCTTATAAGTATAATAAAAGAAATAGTTATAATTTCATAACAATGCATGCAAATGGGTTAAGATTGGTACCATTGTAAAGAGGAAATTGGGAAGTTTTAATCCATTGTTGTTACTTATTTTTAGAAGACTCACGCATGCGCAGATCATTAAATAAGAGAATTCGTATCGTATCTTTAGTCAGTCAGCATGTGGACGCCACAGCAGAAAGCCTTTTGTGTGCTGTCATTAGCAGAACATAGATCCATAATTCGTGTACAGCGCTTGTTGCAACTGTATGCTGTGCCACAACTCCCAGATGGAGCAATTTTCCAGCAAGATGGGGCTCCACCACACTTTGCCAACATGGTTCGCACATTCTTAGACGAACAATTCCCTGCAAGATGGTTCGGAAGAGGATCACCGTACATCACATGGCCTGCCAGATCACCAGATCTAACACCACCTGATTTTTTCCTGTGGGGGTTTGTTAAGGACCAGGTCTACAGGACGCCAGTACGTGATTTGGCAGACTTACAAGAAAGAATTTATGCTGCTGTCAACAATGTTACACCACAGATGCTTCATAACACTTGGGTCGAGGTTGAATACCGGTTGGATATTTCCCGTGCCACCAATGGAAGCCATGTTGAGGTTTATGGAACATAAGGTAACAAAAATTCCCAGTTTTCATTCTTTGTAGCAGTTGGTTTCAACTATATACTTGTATTAATTCAGAAGTTATAGCTATTTCTTTTGTTATACTTATAAGCGGAACACGGTGTATTATGAAGTGACATTGTACAGGGATATCACTTTATTTTTACCAACATTTTTAACATTAACCTGGCTATACTCGGAAACACTGTTTCCCCCTTCCATTACAGGAGTATGATGTTACTAGTGCAATATGTAAACAAATCATTTTACTAGCTATAGGAGGAGAGAAAAGTAGTGTATCCATTTATGTTGTAGGGAAATACGATATTACGATTTTCAGTTTGATCATCACTTTTACGGAATTTATCAAAATATAGCAGAGTAGTAACAGTTTTTTTTTCAAAAACTCAACTTTTCAGGCGGCTATGTTCGTTATGTAATATCTACTTTATTTAGCATATTAATTATTGATGTTATCATACAATATAGAGAGTGCATTTAAATTGAGGGGGTCATAAGTAGAGGGCTGTAAGTGCACTTAAGTTACTTTTGAGAAAATGGGGTTTAAATATTTAAGCTTTCGTAAAATCAGTGACATTTTTTATTTAAATTTTAATGTGTGATGCGATTAAAATATCCCTTTGCCACTAAAATTTTAGATACTTTAGCTTACACTGGATGCACTTAACTCATGTTATTACAAATGTCACTAGCATTCCTTTGCTTCTAGCTACCTCAATTCAAAAAAAGCTAATCTGAATTTTTAAACAAGTTGCTGAAAATGGTTGCCGTTCATTACAATGCAGGCTTCAATTCAGTACGCATATTATTAAAAACATTTTGAAGCATATTCACTGAAATTGAATTTATCGTTTCTTGAATATAATTTTTTAGTACGATATTATTAATATAGGTTCTTTCTTCTACAGAAAACGCAATCATATTTATGAACTATACACTGCAGTGTTTACTTCACTGCTTGAAGACTTCGAATGCAACAGCGGCCGTAAGTTTGTGTGTCTGACGGGAGCAAGGACATTAGTGAAGGGGTGAGAGTGAAGTACATTCAGAAATACAGGCACAATAAAAATGCAAGTAAAAATAAAATGATGCCCTGTACAATCAACAGCTGATTGAGGACACAGTAATCACAAGTTCGCCTTAAAAATAGTGTAATTATGATTTCGTTGTTTGTTAATTATGTATTGCATTTAACCAATGTGGCATAATATTAAGTATGTATAAAGACAACTTTTTAAGATCTGAAGATGGCATAAATATGCCGAAAACGTTCATCAATAAAATGTAACATATTAATACTATATTGTAAGATAAGCAATAGACGGCCCCATTCATTCCAAACCTATACAGAGTGTTAATGAAAAGAGAGGAGGCTGATCAGTAATTTTATATGAAACAACGAGTCAAAGTCAGAATAGGAGAAGAAATGTCAGAAGAAAGAGAAATAGGTACATGAGTACGTGAAGGATGGCCTTTATCAACTACACCTTCAACAAATACTTAGAGGATTTAGTGAATAACTGTTTTCAGAACACGGGAGAAGTGATAGTAGGAGGATTATTATCGGATTATTGGATTATTTTACGACGGTGTATCAACATCTCAGGTTATTTAGCGTCTGAATGAAATGAAGGTGGTAATGCCGGTGAAATGAGTCCAGGGTGCAGCACCGAAAGTTACCCAGCATTTGCTCGTATTGGGTTGAGGGAAAACCCTGGAAAATTACCTCAACAAGGTAACTTGCCCCGACCGGGATTCGAACCCTGGCCACCTGGTTTCGCGGCCAGACGCGCTGACCGTTACTCCACAGGTGTGGACGATAGTAGGAGGAAGGAAAGTACAGGGTTATTCAAAAAGAAAGAGCAGAATTTAAATATTTATTTTAAACAAACTAATAACAGTAGAAACACTTGCCGCACACTATTGGATAGAGAAAGTTTTAAAGTTTTATAGTCCATGAGATCGTAAGCACTCGACATGCGCATCATGTGTTGCGCGAAAAACATGAAAACGGAGGTCCATTTCTTGCCACACAAGAATCAACTGGTCCCTAGTTATGGAATTCACAGCTTCTACAATTCGATATCGTAGATCTTTAAGAGTAGCAGGGAGGTGTGGTACAAACACCCTGTCTTTTATGTATCCCACAGATAAAAATCACAGGGGTAAGGTCGGGGACCTGGGGGGCCACACAGATGAACACGATCTTCTCCACCTCTTCCAATCCAACGCCTCGGAATGGTGTCGTTCGGATAATGCCCCATAAAAATAAAAGTTCATGCACTTTATTTACAGAAACGGCGCAAAAAACATTCACCTTCGGTGAATTCTTGCATGTTCGGCGACTACGCAAGGATTTTCAGTCCCTCGAATTCGGACTGGCGAGTAACTGCTGCGGACAGGCAACTGTTTCCGTTTTACTTATGGCCCCGGATCGAGTATTTCGTGTAACCAAACGTTAAAAAGAAATGAACCTTCCTCTATCCATTTATCCATTGGTGTGCGGTAAATGCTTCTAGTGTTTAAAATAAATATTTGAAATCTGCTCTTTCTTTTTGAATAGCCCTGTACAAGATCTGCTGATCATATGGCATTGTTACCAGAAGAGGAGATGATATAAAGGGATATGCTACTGAACCTAAATGACAGCTGTGAATAGTATGGGATGAAGATAAATGCAAAGAAGATGAAGACCATGGTTGTCGGGAAAAAAATAAAGAAGGTAAACGTTGAAGTGCTGTGTGTTGAGCGTAGCATTTTATAGGTAAGAAACGTGGATGGACATCACCACGAAGTGAAGAGAAACG
Organism: Periplaneta americana; assembly: GCF_040183065.1. Taxonomy (NCBI): domain Eukaryota; kingdom Metazoa; phylum Arthropoda; class Insecta; order Blattodea; family Blattidae; genus Periplaneta; species Periplaneta americana. Next base: position 130,374,201 of record NC_091130.1, on the reverse strand, counting down.
ACTAGAAGCATTTGAAATGTAGATATGGAGAATAATGGAGTTTGTGAAATGTACAGACAGAATAAGAAACGAAGCAGTGTTGGAAAGAGTGAATGAAGAAAGAATAATGCTGAAGCTGTAATATAAAAATAATTATATAATTTTATAACTGATCAATTATCAGCAATTTTCAAGCACTGATATTTTCATTATAGTTATTAAGTTCAGATATTCTGTAATTTTGTAACTTTATGAGGTTAATTCGTCTTATCAACTTGAGATTCATTTTCCATAATCCAAAAATCCTTTAATAACATATCCACAAATAATATAATACAAAATAAATGTCATCGTACACAATAGGTCCAAAAGAATATGCGTGGTGACTAGTAACCTCAGGTATCTAACCAAAGCTGTCAAAAGGGTATGCAGTCCACAGATTACTTTAAGAAGTTTACATAACTCGCATTTAGTCTAATAGCAATTTATTTTATGTTCTTTCTAATGACGCTAATTAACTAAGCTAACCAAATCGTCTATGCATATTACCAGCAGGTTGGGAGAGTAAATTATCTCACGTACTTTACGTGTAATTTACATATAAAATACGTAATGTAGAAAACTGTTTTTTACACGTAGTAATAAACTAACATTTATTGATTTTGACAATCTAAACATCATCTTGTTATTCATCATCTTTTACAGTATCCACCTCGCGACAATGGAATTCCTTGCCACAAAATATTGGGGGCTGCAAGACAATAAACATTTTTAAAAACGGCTTAAAGGATAACCTTCTTAGCAATTCACTCCAATCATACTGACTTAAACTATCACTGATTACATTGTTACTGCTTCCTTTAGACATCATCCTGATAGCGCTGTATTTTTTTAAATTGTCCTATAATAATCTCTTTCTATTATCTAACATTAAATGAAATATATTAAAATTCTATGTATTTTAGCTTAATCCTGCTACACAGTTTGTATTTCATTGTTTAATTAATAGTTTATAGTATTTTGCTGTTTAATTCATAAATAACTTTTGTAACTCTTATCTAAATCAAATTGTTGAATTCTTTGCAGCTTGTAAGTTCATACATATGTATGCCAGCTAAAATATCATCATCATCATCATCATCATCATCATCATTAATCAATTCATTCCTCTTAAGTCCTGATAAGAATAATGTCTGTTGCAGCAGAAAAGAAAATAATTTTTTGTAGACTATAGTTTTCACATAGATAATAACATTGTTGATACTTTCAATCACTCTAATACTTAGAAAAAAAGCAATGCTTTGCTTACTTCAGTTTGTTTGTTGAAAAAAAGTCCACATCATCCTAGCTAATTTACCTTTTTGGGGACATATATATATATATATATATATATATATACGCAACTAATATTGAATAAACCTAACATTAGCAACTAATATCACTTGTTAAATCCATTTTGACAATTAAAATAAAATTAAACTAAACATTTTTATTGATTTCCCGAAAGTTTTGTTTTTGTCCCTTGTGGGGTTTTAAAAATAAACGATTCTAGTGATAAAGGCTTTTTGTACGAGGGAGAGTCATAAAGTAACCTTAACAATTCTTTCATTAATTGAATATGTACAATAAGACTACAAACACTTCATCACTTTTCAACATAGTATAACAGGAACACTTGCATTGAACGTAGTGAGGACTATGTTGAAAAGTGATGAAGTACAGGGACATCATTTTATTTTTACTAACATTTTTAATATTAACCTGGCTATACCTTTCTATTAACGATTGAAACAGGAAACACCGTTTGCTACCCTTTCCACGACGGAGTTCGATGATACTAGCGTAAAATACAAATCATTTTACTAGGTATAGGAGGAAAGAAAAGTGGTTCATCCATTTATGTAAACTAGGAAATATCGCAAATTTGAGTTTGATAATTTTCATTAGGTTTTTGTTTAATCAAAATACAGTACTGTATTAACACTTAGTGTTTTACACACGAATTGAGCTATCCATTCGGAAGTATTAATTATGCAGTGTATATTGTAATGTTACAGCACATTAGCGTACTATATAGAGAATGAAGTTAAATTGAAAAATAATTATAATATGGATATTTAAACACATTTTAGAAAATGGTGGCCGTTCATTTCGATACAGGCTACAGTTCTTTTGTACATATTATCGCACTATATACTATTGTACCTAATTCCAATTACCAGTTTCGTCCTTCGTACAAGTAACTCATGTTGAAATAATTCTGTACCTACTCTATAAAAGAGTACCTTACGTACTGTAAATTCAATCTTCACTTCTGCCCGATCCGAAAAGATAAAATCACTCAGAAATGCTATCTACTCTCCGTTCAAGTGGTTTTGTCGCAGGGTTGTAGAAGGGGGGGGGGAAATCACGCGACAATTAATTACTTAAGGAGGCCCTTTTATTTAAGTCATTTTAAACACTTCAATAATATTACGTAGACGTCCAATTCCTAACAGAAATTAATGTTTTCAGAAAAGAGCTAAGATAGCTCAGCTACTAGACTTTACAAAGGGGCGAACAGAAGCAGGTGGGGGAAACCGGGATGCGACATAGGGAAACGGACGACAGTACCCGTACGAAAATATGATTCAATATTGAAAGCTCTTTCGTCACTGGAAAACGCGAACATATTTCTGAAACGTACTGTACTCAGTAACTCAGTACTGCTTACGCGCCCTCGGCTCTGTGTCGTGAACGGTTGGAACTTTACTAGTAGAAGGGGTGGGAGTGAAGTACATTCCAAAACTTAGGTACAATAAAATTTGAAGTAAAAATAAAATTATGTCCCTGTATTTGTAGTCTTGTACATATTCAATTAATAATACAATTATTAAGGGAAGGCATAGGTGAAATTTTGGCAAAAATGTGACAAAAATGCGATTCTCAAAGACCAAGGACACCAGAATAAAATTATGTGACATGTTTTCTTATTAAGGTGAAATAAATGACAGGAATTTTTTTCAACGTGATTTTCTTTAATTTTCAACGTGTGGAACCATTTATATATTAATTAAATTGATTAAAATTGCAATATCTCCAAAACTATCAAAGCTAGATAAAAGAGATTTTGCACAATGTAACTGACATAAAAAGTAGCATGTGGTAAAATTTCAGCTCAATAGATTGAAAACTGTAAGATTTAGTAATTTCACCTATGCCTTCTCTTAAGGTTACTTTTTGACTCTACCTCATAGTATAACAGATTAAGGTAATTATTATGATTTGAACATAATGTGGTAAATGACTAGTTATCAAAGAGTTGGGATCATGGCTGAATAGACTGTTTGTACGTCAGAACATTAATGAACTAATTTTTTCAATCTTTGCTTCCACTGTCATTACTATCTTTGTTGGTCATAGGCTATATGTACAGTTTTTTTCAGTATTTTAGTAGTATTTATTTATTTAACCTGGTAGAGATAAGGCCGTCAGGCCTTCTCTGCCCCTCTACCAGGAGATTCCAACTACAATATGAACAATAAAATTACAATTAGTATTAAATTTATAATTACAAATAACATTATAATTAGTATTAAATTTACAATTACAATAAAATCAAAATACGAAAATATTACCTGAATAATTAAAGAAAGATAATTTATCATAGAGAAACAAAGAATATTTTATATTTACTGAATTATAAATTAAATCTAGAATAACAAAATTGTATAGTGATGAAATTACTGAATATTGAAATATTTTGTGATAGATTAAAGAAACTATTTACAAGAAATCAATTATTGACCAAGTGCCTAGTAAGTTTTCGTTTGAATTCAATTTTATTTCGACAGTTCCTGATGCTGCAGGTAGCGAATTCCAGAGTCTTAGCAGGGCTATTGTGAAAGAAGATGAGTATGAGGAGGTGCGATGGAGTGGTATTGTTAGTATTGTTTCATGACGAGAGCATGTGTTCAGATTATGGTGGGAAGAAAGGTAAGTGAAGCGAGACGACAGGTACGAAGGAATAGAAGAGTTCAAGATTTCGAAGAGAAGGAGAAGTGAATGTAAATTGTTTTCTTATCTAGTTTAAGCCAACCTATTGCTTCCAGGGATGGGGTAATATGATCATATTTACGAACATTGCTTACAAAACGTACACACAAATTATGAGCACGTTGAAGTTTCATTTTGTTGTCGCTGGAGAGGTCAGTCAGTAAAATGTCCGTATAGTCAAAATAGGGAAATGCAAGTGTGCACAAACCTTTCACTTCATTCGATATGTAGCCTATCACAAAATCTTCTTAAGGTCTCCAATTTTTTAACATTAATTGGTAATCTCGAGTTATAAACTAGGTGTGTTGTCAATTCAAACGGTAAAATTTCATCACCAAACTGAAAAGAGAGAGAGAGAAGAAATAAAAATTCTTGGTGGTTTTTTTTACGTATTTTACATTACGTTAATTACGCATTATTTTCGCGTGTTTTACTGCAATATGTATAATCTTCTCCTACGCGTAACATCGCAACCCTGATTACCAGTATCACAAGCAGAAAAGGGACCAATACAGCTGTTCTCGACTTCATTTAATAACAAATTTCATAGCCTCGATTTTCGTCATAGTTCCTATATTTGAATAATGTTCTTGCAAATGACAGTTCAGAAATAGCTATATACAGGGAATTAAAGGTAGGCCATATATAAGAATTAAAGTCGGTAACAGAAGTTTTAACTATAACAAATAACAACGAGGAACATAAAATTCGGCCAGTTTACATAACCCAGTATTAAAAGACAATAAAAATAAAATGCGAGCGAGACCATATTCTCATTTTCAGCAAATCAATGCCAGAAAACAAATTAAAAAATTGAAGCGGTTATTGTGTTCATATGAACTGCTGGGTGCCTAAGGGATTACCCCAGCAGTATGGATTGACCGAAATAATTTTTTCACAGACGTTCTTGATTACAGCAACAGAGAGGCTGACTGACATCAATCGAAGGTGACATGACATGGTATCAGTACGCCCGTCCACCTGGACATGTCATGTGATGAAAGAGCAAATTGAAAATAAGGTAAAACAGGAGAATATAACATCCCCTCTAAAGCATATTAAAATCATGTATTTTATTGCAATACTAGTAGACTGTATACGTATCGTATTTTAAATGTCCAGAGATATCCGTTTCCGAAATTCGTATATATTAATATTTTCTCCGTGTATACTGTACGTCAGTGATGTAAAAGCAAGCGCATTTTTCTGACCTTGACGTCGTGCGCGGGCATCAAGCGCACAATATGGAAAGAGGAAGGGTTATGTATATGAATAAGCAGCCTGTTGGATTAAGAAAACGGTGGTGCACAAACTTCAAACGGAACGTGAAATTTTATGTCGTTATTTTTATATGGCTTCTTTCTGTTTGATATTATCTATATTGTCTGTAAAACAAAAGTACTAATACCAATTTCTTAATATTGCAGTTGTTTTTTAAATGTTAATAACATAATAAAGAGTTAAGAAGGAATATTCACATAAATTCCATAGTAGTACAACTATACTGTGCTAAATGGATAAAACACATCATTCATAAAGAAAGTGATATTCAAAAAAAAAAAGAGAGAGAGAGATTGAGTATGACATGATAATTTGGAATTGGTATTGATGGTACCTTTAGCCTTATAAAAGTAATCAATAAACTAATCAAAACAATATTACAGTACAAAACAAAGTTACCTAGGTACTGTATATGTTTTAAATGTAACTAATATTACATAACAAAACTCTCATCGCATTATGCTTTTAAGGTGATATTGGTGAGCAACTTCCTATAATAAGAATATTAAATTATTTTCTCGAAATGTGCTGAAGCTATACAACACATAGGCATGTATCTTTTGCTTATGTTGTAACAGTAGTTGCTTTGTTAATTCATTTCCTTACAAACAATTTCCATGCCAATATTTTCAAAATTTTCAAAATTTTCAACACACTATCTTCAGTAATACGTATATACGGTAAATTAGACCACTGCGCTCTGACCACTGAGCTACGCCGAATTCAATCCACAGCACCGGATCGAACCTTCCTCCTTCAATGTTGGACATACACGTCAACATATATGCCTAACTTGGAGTCAGGCCACAAAGGGAAATATTGAAGGAGGAAGGTTCGATCCGGTGCTGTGGATTGAATTCGGCGTAGCTCAGTGGTCAGAGCGCTTGGTACGTAGAACCAAGGATCCGGGTGCGATCCCGACGCCGGATCGAATTTTTCTCCTTAAATATTAATTAAGAGCTGTTGCTCTCTTTTGCAAAAGATAACTAATGGCAAAACTAGGTAGTGGGCCTTATAACATGCTGGGCTTTAATACCGCCAGGTACCTTATAAAACAATTTTTATCTTGAAAGGGAAGCGAAAGCGAGCAATATTGTATTTAATATTTGGTTCACATATTTCGAAGAATAACCCCCTCAAATTAATGACTTTACTTACGGTTCACTCTGTATAATAAAAGATTCCAAGTATTTTATGGGAAATCAGTTCGGCTATATTCGCTATGGAGATTATATGAGTAAGATTTTTTTTTACACTGGTGGGCTACCAACCCTCCGAGCAACCTATTATCCTCAGGAGAGGGGGATTTTCTGTTAGGGTCGCCTTCCCTTAGAATCTAAGGCTTAGATGGTTGTCTTACATGGCTAACGAGAGTCCTCTTCTCGGGTTGATTTTCGGAGTTTTCCTTCTCCTACGCCCTTACCAAGATCTCACATATTGGGTAATATGTGTTGGGGTGTTTTATCGACTGCAAAGTCTAGATCCGCCGTATTTCGTTTTAGCAGGGCCACCTCGTGCAGGATGTGGTTCTTCGCCACGTACGGACGGTCTTGGCTTGCAGCTTCATCAGAGATAAAGGTCTTGCATATCTCTTTAGCTCAAACCCTGGGAGTGGCGAGGACCAGTGTTTAGTTCAACTCAAACAAAGGTACTACCTCTCCTACTCCCTTGGCAATTCCAACATTAAGCTATGGATCGGAAACATGGTGTATGACAACTCAATAATGAATTGAGTAGAAGCAGCTGAAATGAGACTGCTAAGGTCAATAACAGGATATAGCTTATTGGACCACAAGCGAAATGAAGACATACGACAGGGACTAAATATGCCAAATATTATAGAAACGATCACAGAATATAGGAATAAATGGCATGAACATATATCTAGGATGGAACCATCCCGCATTCCGTACCGACTACACCAGGGACCGTCAAGTGACTACACTCTCGTGCGTACGTACAAACCCTCAAGCCCTGACGTACGGCTGCGGGCAAGGGTAGCTTCTTCCACAGTGGCGGAGCTAAGAACTTGTATGTGAACCAAATTTGTGATAAGAATGTAAATTAATTTCAGCTTTTAATTGAAGCACGCTTTCACTGTTAATTGCACTATACTGAAAAACAGTACTCTATACAATTTTGTACAGTTAACTATATACGAAACAAATTTTTGCATGTTTGCACAATAATGAAACAAAACAAAATATACACTTTTATACAGATTAATATACTGTTTGTCTTCTTCTCATTGCTATACAATTCAATTAACAAAATAAAACAACAGTACAAACGTTGTCATTCAAATACAATTCTCTAATAATAGTACTTTTTCTTAAACATCAGAGATCCGCTGCGATTTTTGCAGTTTTCTGTTAGTAAGCAGCTATTTAATTCTCGGAGCTATTGTTTTAGTACCAGCCAATCGCAAACATGCTTTCAATTGTTCATCACTTAGTTGTTTCTGTGACGTGACTTTGTAAACTTCATTAAACAAAACAGTGTTTCGCATACGTAGGTTGTCCCGAACATTTACAACGTTCTTGCAGCAAGATTGTACTGTTTAGGAAACATTTCTCGTGGAAAACAAGTATAGAAATGGTTAATACTTTTTTGTTTTGATACTTATCCTTTAGCTCAATATCGCTTTGTAAATCAAGTATTTCTAATTGTAGTTCAGCAGGAATATCCAGGACACTCACTGAAAAAGATATTGCAAATATCTTAAATTGTTGTTCAAGATCTCTAATATCCTCAAATCTACGTTCGAAACTTCGCACAATTGTTGCATTATTCTTATATATTCTTTCATGTCCAAGGCTTCTAACAGGTTTCCCATGTACATCCATAAATAAGGCAGTTTCATTTCTAAGTGCGAGAAAACGTTCAAGAATTTTTCGACTTCACCACCTTACCTCGGTATGGTAGAGTAAATCCCCATACTGTTAATACCATCAAGCAGTGCCCTGAAGTCCCTGCGATTGAGTACATTAGACCTTATGAAATTAATTGTTCGCATAACAACATCCATTACATTGCTAAGGTTCATGTTTTAGCACATAAATATTCCTGGTGCAAAATGCAGTGCACCGGTGCCCCCAAGCGACCTCGATAGGTTCCACCACTGATAGACTGCAGTGTACAAGTGTACTGCCCGCAGTGGAAGCCGTAAGTAGGCCTTTACGCCCTCTAGCGATCTTGACTCGACTTGGCGGAGCCTGGACTACACCATTATAAACCGCAAGGGAGAAGACGAAAAGGACGCCCTAGAAAACGCTGGAAAGACCAATTTTAATATGGTATGGATTCGAAACAGGCCAATGTGCCTGAATCGTGTTGTTGTTGTTGTTGATGATGATGATGATGATGATGATGATGATGATGATTATTATTATTATTATTATTATTATTATTATTATTATTATTATTATTATGACGTATTCTATCGTCATTTCTAAAGGTATTGAAAAAGTCTTCTACATTATCTCAGCATTGAATTGACGTCCAATTTGTTCATACACAGGCCATCTAACGATTGAGTTCTCTCGACTTTGGTCATAGCAGCTATTGTAGCGTGTAGCCTATATTGTAGGAGATTGGTTTTATTGCAACTGGATTACGACGGACAAGAAGTGTGCATGTGTGAGATTTGTTAGTTACGCTTTTTGATCCAGTACATGGAGCCTATTGGCTCGCCCGCTCAAAATAGTGATTCACTGCACATTAAGGTTCTCTTTCCCAGCTCAGCTGATTTAATTAAATTGTATTTCAGCGGAGAAGCGACCGGTACGGCACGGTTGGTGCATGACTCGAATACATTGCAGTTCCGAGACACGAATATCATTCCGTTATAATGGCATCGTGCTATGAAATACGTACCTCACATTCACCAGATCCTTCACGATTTACCCCATCAGCTGCCTCTGAAATTGCCGGACACAATCTAGAGCCATGAAGGATCTCAAAATAGGCTACACGATTTGATTAAAATTATAAAATACCTAGAACAGGTGAATAATAATCAACAATAATATGACTGCCACTAAGAAGAGAATACACACGAATGAATAAAAAAATGCTTAAAAATGTGAAAATAAACCGTACCTACATATACTGGGTGTTCATTTCAGAGTGTGTCATGACGTCACTGTTGTTGGGTCACCGATTTGAAGCGAGTTTCAGGTGATATGTTATAGAAGTTGCCTATTATTTAAGGCGTTCTTTTTTTTTTTTTTTTTTTCAAAATTTTGACCGACCAGAGGCCGTTTTCCAAAGTTATCTATTTTTGTTTTCTGTTTGTTTACCTTTTTTTTTTACTAATACAATCACAACACCCATGCCCGAGGCGGGACTCGAACCCACAACCCTTCGGACCAAGCGATAGGGACATGCCGTGCCCCTACCGCTTGAGCCATCCGGGCCAGCAAACTTCAATCTGAACTTGAGAACGTGTACGGTATAACTTGAACGTCATAGCAACAGATGGCGGTCTGTACGGTCTGTGTGCTACCATAACCTCTTTCGAACTGTGTTTTGCGCCGGCAAGACGTACGCAGGGTATTTGTTATCATCGGTTGCGTACGGTAACATTCCACAACACAAATCAAATGCTCCGTGTCCATGTTGACCGTCGAAGTTAATGTCAACAAATACGTAAGTAATCGTCTTAACCCTCTCCCCATATCCCGACAGTACGTATTTCCAAACAGTTCACATTCCTGCCACTACCGGCGTTACCGTACGTATCGGCACGTACTCTTCAGAATGAACGCCATACTTGCTAGCCAACTTCTCTGCCTCTTAGATTATACACCTGAGCTGCGGAAGTGTAGGAAGATTGAATTCTCTAGGCTCATCAGCTAGCCACATGACGGCATACAGCGAGCCAAGACACATTTTGAACTGAACACCCAGTACTGCATTCCAGTGTCTTCCCATGTGTGTATGCAATAACTGTTAAAGTTATACGGTCCAAGATTGTATAATGATTTTATAAAGAGGAATCCTAAACTCTAATTATTAAACATTATTCAAAAAACAAGTGCTGGAACTGTTTTTAAATTATAATTATGTAAATTTTTATCCTATATTTTTTGTCACTTTAACAATGTCGTAATCTTAAATTAGTATGTTTATATACATGTAACGTTTGTTTGTTTTTTCTTTATTATACTTTTTAAAATTTATTTGTAATTAAAGTTAACAGTTTAATCACAGTTGTGATGATTCTTATTATTATTTTCTATCCAGTTTTCATTATCGGTCACACCCGACCTCAAGCATGTTGCTTTCTCGGGTGTGACCCAGTTACAATATTATATTTATGCAATAATTTGTAATGCATTTGAATATGAGATTGGTAATCAATTTCGAATTTTGAAGAATATTCATGTACGAGTATTACAGTAGTATTGTAAAATCTTTGCTAATGTATGTAATTTTTGCTTGCAATTATAATAAATATAATAATAATGTATAGTCTTAGATACAATTTTTGTCATACAGATACTTTATACAAGTCCCAGAAAGAAAGCATTTCACATGATCAGACATACAACGAAACAAAACTAATTTTATTATTTCAACTAGTCTCCTGTGAACCAGGTCGCTCATCCTTTCATCATGTGCACTGCCTCCTTTCTGGGACTTAAAAAGTATCTATGCGACAAAACTTTGTTCTAAGACTGTACGTGAACGGACAGAAATTATCAGGAAATGCAAGCTCTTAATTTCTAAAATTTTATAAGAATATAAACTCACAAGTAGACAAAACTTGCAATGTACCATAACAAGACTTCTGAGAACTTAAATAGCTGATAAAAGTATAAAAAAGTTCCTAATAATAACTTTTAAAGCCAGTTCTATCAGAGTATGAAACAATTATTCAGTTATATCATTTGGTAACCATACAACTGTTACAGTGTCTATGACAGCTTAAATTTTTTAGTGCATGCAATAAACACTTGTTTCTTAAAAGTGGACTACTCTCAGACATGTACTTACTTACTTTTAAGCAACCCGGAGGTTCATTGCCACCCTCACATAACCCCGCCATTGGTACCTATCCTGAGCAAGATTAATCCAGTCTCTACCATCATATCCCACCTCACTCAAAATAATTTTAATATTATCTTCCCATGTTCGTCTAGGCCTCCCACAAGGACTTTTTCCCTCCTGCCTCCCAACTAACACTCTATATGTATTTCTGGATTCGTCCATACGTGCTACATGCCCTGCCCATCTCAAACATCTGGATTTAATGTTCCTAATTATGTCAGGTAAAGAGTACAATGAATGCAGTTCTGTGTTGTGTAACTTTCTCCATTCTCCTGTAACTTAATCCCTCTTAGCCCCAAATATTTTCCTAAGCACCTTATTCTCAAACACTCTTAACCTATGTTCCTCTCTCAAAGTGAGAGTCCAAGTTTCACAACTATAAAGAGAAACCGGTAATGTAACTGTTCTATAAATTCTAACTTCCAGATTTTTTGACTGGATGATAAAAGCTTCTCAACCGAATAATAACAGGCATTTCCCATATTTATTATGTGTTTAATTTCCTCCAGAGTATCATTTATATTTGTTACTGTTGCTCCCAGGTAACTCTCAGACATGTAGAGTTGTTAATTTTTATACATTTAATTTTTTATGTGCCCTACATAAAATATATTAAAATTTACTTCAAGTTTTTTTAATTAATTTTTTTTCGAAGATATAGGCGTTATTCTAGTCTACTTTTTGCGTGAACCAGTGCGCAAAATTTCAGCTTTCTGTCTCTAATGGTTGCGGAGTTACGAATTTTGTGTGGGAAATTTAATTTAAAGATAAAAGTGAATGTCATACCTGACCTATGATGTGTTAAACTATATAAACTATGTATTACTGGATTCAGAAAACTCTGCGTAATATTTTAATAGAAGAAAAGACTAAAAATACTTTTTTTTTTTTCAAAAATATTCTCGTACATATACCCTTAAGCAAAAATTGCATACAAAATTTGTATCAAAATTTGCGTGAAGTTTATTACAAGAACATCCTATAAAATTATGATTATAATATTTCTCTACCACCTCGAGTGATATCTTCAAAAGTATGCTGAAGAAGACGTGTTAAGAGGGATTTGTAAGCCACTTCTGACTTACCTTCAAAACAGCTAACTGCATATTGATTTTTGCTTCGTCATTTATGCAACGTTTATTTCCAGGTTGTTATTTGCTTTTGATGTAAAGTATACGAGGCGAGTGAAAACGACATGAATGATTACATACATTTGTTGCACAGCAATTTGGAACATAGTAATATATTATTTACATTATTTGAGACAACAGCTGTAATAGTTTTCGTAGTTTGCTTATCCTAACTCAATGCATGTGATACGTGTACGAGTAACATGGGGTACGTTGAAACGATGTGCGATTTTTTTCCACATAGCAAACATGTAACAAGAAGATCGCCGGGAATGATCCACCTCGGTGATATGCAGGGTATAATATTTATTCTCTACCTTTACCCCACAATTTGTATCATTGAAATGACCGCAAATAGTGATTCTTGAAATGATTAATCGGTAGGCGTTTCTTTCTATTTTACCCAACGTGCCACTTAGATTTCTGCATAATATTTAGCCCTCTTTCAGTCTACTCAATATGGCATTATGAAATTTAGAAATCTTCTCACTATTCGTGAGCTGCCACAAGGGACAAAGAGTACTTAACCATATAAATTTTTACAAGTTCAGTGAACCATCAATTTTGTTTTGACAATGAAACTCCTACAAGTAGGCTACATAACTGCAAATAGATTTTGTGATTGGTGGAAATATACCTAGTGGTGGAGTTGCACAAACTAAACTTAATACATTAAATTTAAAAAATCATTACCCAACAAAATCAATTTACTTGAATTTAGTGCACTCAAAATTGAACAAATTTATAAATATACGCTGTTAAAATTGTATCATAAAAATCTAAATAAGTATATACATATATAAATATATGTTATTTATTTATTTTTTGAATAAATTGTTCCAGGTGATTGACATGCAAAATATGTAAATTATTTTCTATCTTAATATTACATTACATGTGATTTCATTTTACCTCATCTTATTTTAATTTCTAGTTTATTTTTATATTCATAAAACTGTTATAGAACTACATCATAGTTTTTTTTTGCTATGACAACAGATTTATTTATTTATTTATTTACTTATATATTTATTTATTTATTTATTTATTTATTTATTTACTAGCCGTACCCGTGCCCTCCGCTGCACCTGTTAGTAATAAATATAAAGTAATTACATAATTAAAATAGGACGTTTGATCCAGGGAACAACTTTTACAACAGCGCAAGATAATCTGCTTCGCTCTTTACCCAATTTTTTTTGCATTGCATTTATTGCATATATATTTAACACGATTCAATTGAGCATAGTTAAAATTTGAATTATAAAATAATGGATTGCTAAGCTAACGTACTATTACTGCATACAAAATCAATACACTCTCGTCGTTCGTTAATTCTCTGAGATTAAAATGAGTGTACATAAATATTATTTTAAGAAAAACAGAAAACGTATGTACAAAATAGCCTATCAAATTTTCTGTGCATAAGAAGCTATTTTAATCTTACCTGTCCTCGATTTACTCAGACGTTACTGTAATAACATTATAGCATTATGTCCATCTAGAGAAACTACACTTTCCAATGGTGAAATAATAATTAGTTATACAAATCGGTTAATTTAGCTTCTGATATTACTTCACACAAATACAGAAACATTCTCTGTAGGCTATGTTTAATAGCTTTCGATTGTTGATGTCCAAGGCCCCTGTTTCGATTGTTGTTGTCTAAGGCCCTTTTTGGCGAAGTCATTCATTGCACCGTCTTAGATGGCGTTATTTTAATTTTAAAACTCATTTATCTCATTAAATATCAGTCCTATCAAAATTTTGTAATGAATAAAACTTATCGCAAATCATTTTTAAAGAAATATTTGTTGTGTAACATTTTTCACAAAAATCAATAATAAGCGAGATTTTTCGATTTATTTCATTCAGGCCCCCTTATAACCCCTCTTTTAAATAAAGTATTTTGAATGCCATATAGCCTAAAATCTAAGTTACAACGAACTAAATTTATATTCCAATTTTCATATAAATCGGTTCAGCCATTATCGCGTGAAAAGGTAACAAACATACAGACATACAAACAAAAATTTCAAAAATGCAATTTTCGGTTTCAGGATGGTTAATTATATATGTTAGGACGAATTATTTTTGGAAAATCGAAAATTACCAGAAAAATTTCTGCTACAGATTTATTATTAGTATAGATTTATTTATTCATTTATTTATTTATTTATTTATTTATTTATTTATTTATTTATTTATTTATTTATTTATTTATTTATTTATTTATTTATTTATTTATTTATTTATTTATTTATTTATTTATTTATTTATTTATTCTGGTAGAGTTAAGGCCATGAGGCGTTCTCTTCCACACTACCAGAAGTGACATAAATAATGAAACAATGACAAAAATAGGAAAGTCAAATTTAAATATAAAAATAATTTTCTTGCACTTTAACAAGCGTACATGGGCTATAATGAAATATTAACTAATCATGATACATAATTAAGTTATTTATAATTCATATCCTAACTCTACTTTATGATAGGCCTAAATGACAATTTATATACACACAGAATAACCTAAAAATATCGGCTAACACTCAGAACTAAATTTCATGTAAAAGTATGTAATTCTTAATTTAAATTGATTAACCTTTCGGCAATCCCTGACATGACGAGGTAAGGAGTTCTATAGGCGACAAACTGACACGGTGAAAGAGGATGAATAGAAAGAAGTACGGTAACGAGGAATGGATAATAAGGCCTGATATCGATTCCATAACGTTTTAAGATATTCAAAGCGAGTTCTCAGATATTTTGGAGCAGAAGTGAATAATATCCTAAACAGAACAGATAAAGAATGTGCTATTCTACGTTCCTTTAGGCGGACCCAAGAAAGAACTTCAAAAGATGGCGTTATGTGGTCAAATTTACGAGTATTGCAGATGAAGCGGACATACACATTATGAACACGTTGTGGTCTTTCAACTAAATTGAGAGTTATATTTGTCAAGAGAGAATCGCAGTAATCAAAATGGGGCATCACTAGCGATTGAATAATGTTTCTTTTTGTGGAAAGAGGCAGACAGTTTCGCAAGTGATTTAGAGAGTGAAGCAATGAAAATATTTTCTTACAGAAGTGAGTTACTCGACTATTCCTGTTTAGATCTCTGTCCATTAATATCATTATTTAGAAAGAAATATTTGAAAATTTTAAAATAGAAATATATAATATATACCAATTGATTTATGCACATATTTATATAAATGCGTATTATTAATCAAATTGAAGACATTGAAACATTTTTAATTTTCTTCCTACATTTCAGTGAGTTACATATTAGAATTCTGGGCGTAATTCTGCAGTGCTTTGGAAAGGTGACATAAGTCGGTTTTCACAAACCTTTTTCGATAATCTATTGACAACTTACGGAACATCTGCTTGCTTGGAAAAAAAATACATAAATATTTCTCCCATTACAATAATTCATACAGAAAAAAATCAAATCGACATAAACAGTGTAAGTCGTCAATAAATTAACAAAAATAGTTTGTGGAAACTGACTTACGTCCCTTTTCCCGAGCACTGCAGAATTTAACTGCAGAACTACAGAACCGAGGGACAAAATTAATTAAAACCATTATTTTGCATTATACCATGATCGTGTGTGCCTGTTAATGCTGGTTCACAATAAACCGGGAACGGAAACGATAACGAGAACGAAAACGGAAATAATGTTAAAATAAATGCATTTAAATGTGAGCATTGACAATAGTTACGAGAACGAAAACGGAAATATTGTTAAAATAAATGCATTTAAATGTGAGCATTGACAATAGTTAATTGTGAATGCTCACATTTAAATACATTTATTTTAACAATATTTCTGTTCTCGTTTCCGTTATCGTTTCCGTCCCCGGTTTATTGTGAACCAACCGTTATACTTGTCACTTTGCGACTTCCAGATTTTCGGCAAGCTCGAAAGAGATCTGACTTGTGAGAGGGCGCCGGTCACGACGGATGGTGACGTGTTTGAGGCAATGCAGCAGTGGCGCCACTAGCAGCCAAAATACTTTTATGAACAAGGTATCAAATATCTGCTGAGCAGGTGGGGTAAGTGCCTAAACACTGGTGGAGATTACTTTGAGAAATAAAATTCCTCTGCACAGAAAAAAAATTATTTCTCGTTTTCATTTGACTGAACCTCATACAGGGACATCATTTTATTTTTACTAATATTTTTAATATTAATCTGGTTATACCTTTCTATTAACGATTGAAACAGGAAACACCGTTTGCTACCCCTTCCACGATTGGAGTAGGCATAGGAGGGAAGAAAAGTAGTTCATCCTTTTATGTAAACTAGAAAATATCGCAATTTTGAGTTTGATAATTTTCATTAGGTTTTTGTTTAATCAAAATATTGTACTGTATTAACACTTAGTGTTTTTACTCACGAATTGAGCTATCCATTCGGACGTATTAATTATGCATTGTAAATTGTACTGTAACAGCACATTAGCGTACAATATAGAGAATGAAGTTAAATTGAAAATTATCATAATATGGATATTTAAACACATTTTTGAAAATGGTGGCCGTTCATTTCGATATAGGCTTCAGTTCTTTTGTGCATATTATCACACTATAGACTATTGTACCTAATTACAACTACCAGTTTCGTCCTTCGTACGAGTAACTCGTGTTGAAATAATTCTGTACCTACTCTATAAAAGAGTACCTTACGTATTGTAAATTCAATCTTCACTTCTGCCCGATCCGAAAAGATAAAATTACTCAGAAATGCTATCTACTGTCCGTTCAAGTGGTTTTGTCGCAGGGTCATATAAAGAGGGGGGGAAAATCACGTGACAGTTAATTACTTAACGAGGCCCTTTAATTTATTTTAAACACCTGTGTAATATTACGTCGACGTCCAATTCCTAACAGAAATTAATGTTTTCAGAAAAGAGCTAAGATAGCCCAGCTACTAGACTTTACAGAGGAGCGAACAGAAGCAGGTGGGGGAAACCGGGATGCGACGTAGGCAAACGGACGACAGTACCTGTGCGAAAATATGATTCAATATTGAAAGTTCTTTCGTCACTGGAAAACGCGAACATATTTCTGGAAAGTACTATATTCACTAACTCAGTACTGCTTACGAGCCCTCGTCTCTGTGTCGTGAATGTTTGGAAGTTTACTAGTAGAAGGGGTGGGAGTGAAGTACATTCAAAAACTGAGGTACAATAAAAATTGAAGTAAAAATAAAATGATGTCCCTGTACGTCCAAAGTTATGCTTTTAATCTAACACCGATACTATCTGCGGCAGAAAATATAGAACTTGAATGTGTATGTCTACACGTATTTCTTTGTAAAATTAAAGTGCATAGCTGTAGTGAAACAAAAATCCCTTATATTCACACAGAAAGAATAGGGTAACCAAGGGTAAATGGGGTCAAAAAGTAACAAATCCTCAATCTTATTGTTAATTTCGTAATATATTACACTCATAACATATAATTAGTTACAGCCACATGTAAGTACTACTTCCCCAAAAATGTTTCGTTTTTACTCTAAACTAACTGTCTGTACATGAACTGAAATATTTCACTGCAGTGACACCTTTACCCTTCTGTATAAGTATAAATGTGGTCAGTGTTTAGGGCAAATATGGGCACAATGTTTCCCTCTATATACCTGCACGGAAGGTTAAAAACAATATTGAATTGATTTAATTTAACACTTTAAATACACCTTCCACAAACACTGTTTTCTTTTCTGCACCAAAGAACTGTGTTGCAGTGTAGTCCAAAACCACATGCGTACATGCATACAGTTTCAAAATTCTAGACACAACTTCATTTTCTTGTTCTGGAGTAAACGTAGTTTGACGGCCTGTACTTTTCAAGTGGTTGACGTCGTTGCAGACATGAATGAGGAACTCCTAACAACTCAGCAGCATGACGTTGGCTTCTTCCCTCGCGAAATGCTTTAATAACCTTCTGCATGTCGTTCTCAGTCCACGAATTTAACGTTTTCATCTTACATTTAACCATTTGTCACAAAGAATTGAAAATAATTACTTAATTTGAGTGGAATGATTTGAAACATGCTGACCCTATTTGTCCGATATTATTGACCCTATTTAACCAAAATTTAGAACTTTTTTGCGCTAGAGGTTGGTAGTACTGAATACTGCTTCGACGAAGGCGTTAATAGCCATAATCTCTTCTAAAACGCTTAAACTCAATATTGAAAGTTAATCGCACAAATTCTCTGCAATAGTCGTTGTAAAATAATAAAGGAACCGTAAAGCATTATTTAAAATGTATAAAATACTCTTAGCTCACCTTTACATTCTCTCTATTCTTTTATTGTCAACACAAAGAATACACACACCAGCTAGCATCAATGGCACTCAACGTGTACAGGAAGTTCTCTTCCTGACCAGTATATGGTAGCACTTGCTTGAACTGGTTTAAGGGGATTTGGTCAATATCGCATGAAAAATAATGGTAAAAATATCCTATCTTCAAGCAGACATAAATATAATACTATTTATCAGAGATCTGTCATTTTTGTTAGCTATGTGTCTATGCATATTAAGCTTTGAAATGAAAAGGAATGGATACTCTAGAGTAAATCTTTATCCTTAAATTAATTTCTTTAATTAAGCACAATTTTTTTTTATAAATTCACTATATGTCTGTGATTAGGTACACTATATTCGCTTATTATAGCACATATTGAATTGAAAATTTGACCACTTACTGCTAATAGATACTAAAACATACCCTACTAAAATTATTCATGTATCTGTAATATTATGGGCATAGGACTTATAGAAATCATCACCGTGAATAAATTTAAAAAAATTGAAGATTAGTATAAGCCTTATGCCCATAGTATTACAGATATTTTAATAATTTTAGTAGGGTATGTTTTAATATCTATTAGCAGTAAGTGGCCAAAATTTTAATTCAATGTGTGCTATGATAAGTGAATAGAGTGTACCTAATCACAGATATGTAGTGAATTTATATAAAAAATGGGTTTAAATTTAACAATTAATTTAAGGGTAGGATTTACACTAGATTAACCATTCTTTTTTTCATTTTAAAGCTTAATATGTATACATATATCACTAAAAAAATGAAATAGCTGTGATAAATAGTATTACATTTATGACTGCTTGAAGATAGGCTATTTTTATCATTACTTTGCATGCGATAACGTCCAATTCCCCTTAAGCTTGAATATGGAGACAGGGTTTTGAAATTGACCCGATTTAACCTCTGACCCGATTTAGACTGAGTTAGCCTACTCGACCTTCTCAGCTGTCAGCCATCTAACCATTTTTCTTCTCCTCAGCAAGAAAATATTTTCCTTTTTTATTTTAAAGACCAATAACTTAACCTCAGAATATGCTGATATGTGCTACAAAGGTTAATAGAAAACCTTGTAAGGAATTAAGAGAAATGGGTAAGAGGTCGTACACGCTAGAGATGAATTTCAGCAGATACCATTTTAAACGCAGTGCCGACAGGGCGTCTCTAATGTAGTACATGCCGTGCCATGAGGCAGTTTAGTGGCGAATTCTTTGAAATATTTACATTCCGCTCCACGTTAAACTCCTTAGAGATCCCATTGTAGTCGAATGTGGGCCACCGCGTGAATAAAATCACCAACAAGTACAAAATTCCCACGGTAACAAAAAACCTCACCGATGAGGATGATTTACGGTGAATGAGTACGACCATATGCATTCCAGATTTTACATGACAACACAGCTCGCATGTTCATAAATTTACTTTAGTATTTGCTGTACATGCTGGGTATTCGAATTCAAATACCAGACACTCCCTGTGGAAATTATGACCTGTGAAAGGGTGTTTCAAGTACAATTTTCTAAAAATGCTACTATTTCTTATACAGAGAGGACCAAACAAGAAAGACTTTACGGCATTTTAGAGCGCGGGTTTACTGAATTTTTTTTTTATTTTACGACGCTTTACCAACATCTTAGATTATTAAAAACATAAAATTACTTAGTCACACGTTAAAAAGTGTTAAAATTTAAAAAAAAGGTATAATACCTTCGACAGACGGTCCGTTTCAAAGTGATGTTACGTCTTCATCAGTGTCTCTTGAACTACTGGTGATCTTTAATTCTGCGATGGCCATTTGTCTATTGTAAGGGTGGGGGTATGTTGCTGTTATGGTGGGGGCTGGTTGTGTGTTATGACGTATCATGACGTCGAATAATGTGTGGGTATTGAACTGTAATTGTGTATTAAGTATATGTTATGGGTATGTTATTGTATGTTTATATATTTCGTATTGTTTAAAAAAAATTATTTAACGACGCTCGCAACTGCAGAGGTTATATCAGCGTCGCCGGATGTGCCGGAATTTTGTCCCGCAGGAGTTCTTTTCCATGCCAGTAAATCTACCGACATGAGCCTGTCGCATTTAAGCACACTTAAATGCCATCGACCTGGCTCGGGATCGAACCCGCAACATTGGGCAACGTATTGTTTTAAGATGTTTAACTGTGAACTTTTTGGTGTGATATGTAAAATTTCCATATCTGTTTCTATATTATTGTAGTCATGATTATTGTCGATAATGTGATCTGCATAATTTGATGTGATGTAAGGTTTGGTTATAGCTTTAATATGTTCATTATATCTTGTATGAAAGGATCTTCCTATCTGTCCTATGTAAAAATGTGGGCAACTATTTCATTTTAGTTTGTAAACTCCAGTTGAATTATATTTATTTGAATGTTTAATGTGATTATTTAGATATGTCTGTGTTATATTATTTGTTTTTATGCTATCTTGTATTTTAGTTTTCTGAATGAAGTTGCAATTTTGTGAGTATTGGTATTATCATATGTTAATGTTATGTATTTATTCTCACGTGGTGTTTGTGTTGGTTTGTTCTGTTTTTGTTTTGCCTTTTTTATTAGTGTGTCTATTATGTTAGGGTTATATCTTAGATTATTTAGCATCTGAATGAGATGAAGGTGATAATGCCGGTGAAATGAGTCCGGGGTCCAGCACTGAAAGTTACCGAGCATTTTCTCATATTGGGTTGAGGGAAAACCCCGGAAAAACCTCAACCAGGTAGCTTGACCCGCCCGGGAATCGAACCCGGGCTACCTGGTTTCGCGGCGGCCAGACGCGCTAACCGCTACTCAACAGGTGTGGACGTTTGCTGAATGGCTAATGGTAAGGAATGGATCATTGGCCGCGTCGTATCGTTTGCCTTTCGCGCGGAGTTGTTGGCAAGAAGCTTTTCAAGGCAGTTGCTGTCTTGAGTTTATAGTGTGAAGAGGGCAGTGAGCTCTATACTAAACTGGAGGAATCACCGCAATGCTCTTTCCTGTCTGAAAGCGGGATTGTTGCTGAGGGTATTAGCACAGTCTAGTATATACAGTCACGAAGCCCAATACTTAATAAATATGCAAAAATAGACAGTTGAAATATGCATACTGACATAGATGGTTGCTAACCACCAGGGTCGCTACTATCGCCTCATTACAGACCCTTTCCCCAGCAGACGATAAAATGTATTGTACTTTCGATATCATATTCGTTTGAAAAAAATGAACACCTTCCTTCCACTATTGAAATACGAAATACATAAGGTTTATACAGGGACATCACTTTATTTTTAATAACATTTTTAACATTAACCTGGCTATACTCGGAAACACTGTTACCTCCTTCCATTACAGGAGTTTGGAGTTGCTAGTGCAATATGTAAACAAATCATTTTACTAGCTATAGGAGGAGAGAAAAGTAGTGTATCCATTTATGTTACAGGGAAATATAGTATTACGATTTTCAGTTTGGTCATTATTTTACAGTTTTTTTATCAAAAAAACAGTAGAATAGTAACAACTTTTTTCACAAACTCAAGTCTTCAGGCGGTTATATACATTATGTAATGTCCACTTTATTCAGCACATTACTAACCTAATTTATTCCCGAGAATTTTGTGAGCACTTCCGTAAGAAACCCCAATTTCTACAGCTAACTTCTTGACCGACTTATTACGACCTCGCTGCATCCTTTCTCTAGCATATTCTACAGCATCTTTGTCACTTTTGTTGCCCATCTTACACTTTTCTTCCTTTCTGTACACTCTGTTGCTCTAAATTTATTTACCAGATTAATGACATTTCTACGAAAATATTCCGTAATGATATAATCAGGAAATTGTGACAAAAAAACTGTTGTTCACATTCGGTTACATTGTAATTCTAGTTTCCATCATCATCCTTCATACCTACAAATAGTAAAACAAAACTCTTGTTTCAATAATGTTGTTAAGTACCCTACCATATTATAGGGTACCGTAATTTCGGAAACTGTAATCTACACTTGTGCTAAGTCCACACAGATAAATTCAGTTATGCTACACACAATGCCTGTGTGAAAATAAACTTCAATAATGTAAGCTCTTTCTTCTATAGAAAACGCAACATATTTCTGAAACACACTGTACTCTGTACTGTTTATTTCACTGCTAGCAACAGCGGTTGTAAGTTTGTGTGACTGACGTTAGCAAGGACATTAGTGAAAGGGATGGGAGTCAAGTACATTCAGAAACGCAGTTACAATAAAAATTGAAGTAAAATTAAATGATGTCCCTGTATATTATTTTCGTAAAGTATATATTATATTTTATAAACTCACCTTCCTGGATTTTTCGGAAGAAGGATAAATCTGACCTCTTTTTCATACAATATTTATAGTACCACAACGTCTCCTTGTCCCATATTATTATTTAAATTATTGTATTTTAGCCATTTACAGTTATTACAACAGATAACGAACATTTCATAACAAAGCGAAATACGGCACAGTCAATGCCTTTTCGATCTAGACCAGACCGTAATGTATGTTCGGGTTTTTTATTTCATTGTATGTAGCTCAGTGAAATATTATATTATAACTTTATTGCGTATCATTGCTAAGCTTTATTTAGTGTAATGTGTCCATAAGTTCCGTCTACTTCTTGTTGCATAATATGTTGCAGAAATAATTACAAAACTGTGTTATTTTAATGTGAAGAGAATTTTACGCGTTAACATAATCTGTTCGCATCAACATTTTAAGTTCAGAATGGAAGCTATTTTGAGGGTCAATAAAAACGAATTTTTATTGTGATTTTAATTTAGCACATCTACCTTCCTTAATTGTAGACAGAAAATTTACCATATCACTCCTATGAAATTAGTGTACGTACGATTGTATTACTTCGTCTCTTAGGTAGTAGATAAAATATAAAATAATTCAATACGTACTCGATTGTAGTATTAAAATACAGACAAATTGAATGTGACGGGTGTCATACATGACATTATGTTTAATTATAATGTATAATTGCGAATATAGGAATATAAGTTAAATATAGTAAACATAACCTATAATAGCTATATGACATAACATACATATGTAGTGGAGGGCATTGGAGACCACTAAAATTAGACAGAAAGGGGCAACTGGTACAGTAAATATAACCTATAATTTCAACATTTCTAAAAATTCATGCGGTGCAACTGAAAATTATTGAATCGTGCGTAAATGAATGTACAAGAATTTCGCAATATTTAATCGAAATAAGGACAGGTATTACACATACGAGCAACGTAATTTTAATGCCAAAAATAATATTACACCTTAACTCGCAAGGAATTATATTTGAAATGTCCCCTAATCATTGTTTTAAATTTTATTAATGCAATTATACTATTTTAGAGAAATATATATTACTCTTTATGCATTCCAAATAATTTATATGATTCAAACGCCGCCCTTCGTGATCGGATTAAGCGAGTCACATGGTCTGCCTTACGGCCTGTATTAGATCACGATGGCAGTGACACAGTCTATTGTTCCTAGTACTCACAGCGCTCCAAGCGGCTAGCAACTATCGTGAGAAATGCAAAAATCACCCCAAGCTACGTGACTGTTTATAGTAGACTGTGGTATTACTCTCTCTTTCTAACTACACACTATACCAGATGTCTTTGGAACAGACCATAACAAGAGTCTCGATGCATCTCATGTTATCGCTGCGCTCCCATTGATTGGCGAGTCATTACTTAGCTGAGAGCGTTGTAGACACTAGCGCGTGCATATCCTCGTTACTAGACGGTATTCTGAGACGCGTCCACTACTACAGTTCTATTGCGTCTAGCATCTGTGCGGTGTATGAGCAGACGACAGCAGTACAACTACTAGGTGTTCAGTTCAAAATGTGTCTTGGCTCGCTGTATGCTGTCATGTGGCTAGTTGATGAGCCTAGAGAATTCAATTTTCCTACACTTCCGCAGCTCAGGTGTATAACCTAAGAGGCAGAGAAGATGGCTAGCAAGTACGGCGTTCATTCTGAAGAGTACGTGCCGATACGTACGGTAACGCCGGTAGTGGCAGGAATGTGAACTGTTTGGAAATACGTACTGTCGGGATATGGGGAGAGGGTTAAGACGATTAGAGCTGAGACGAGATGTTATGGCACCAACATGCGCGAAGTTTTAAATTGCCGCCCAGCAGGGTACAAGAGTGGGGGTTGTTTGGGTTACGGTTCTCAAGCTCAGAGCGACAGGCATATCCGTTTCATCTCTTTCTAAAAACATTCGTCTTACCTTAGTATCACCACTTTCCTACTCAAGAGTCCGAAGGTACCTAATGGAATTACGCCCGCTATTCCATCTTTACATTCTTATTCTCCGTCCGAATCAGACGACTGATCTGTGCTGGAATTAGATGTCCCTAAGTTTATGGAAATGTTCTAAAAAATACTGTCCATCACGTGCTCAATTTCAATGTAATTGTTCTCTACTTTCTTCACATAATCATACACTGATATCCATTCTTGGAAGAAGCGATTGCAGAGTCGGCCTCTGCTTATGCGTAGCGTAGAAATTATAGAGGAGTCTTCTTATGACTTCCTCATCAAAACTGTCTACAGCTGCAACAATCTTCCTCTTCGGCTATGATTTTTCCGGACTGGAGAAAGATCTGCTCTTCCTGCCTCAATATTTTTCCCTTCTTTCCTGATTCTTGCCAAGGTTCGCTTTGAAATACCAGTGGCAGCCAGTACTCTTGCACACACGCTTTTCAATGGAATTGGTATTCCGTTTACAGCCTCTTCTGACATGAATTTCCATACATTGTATGCTATTTCATGTCCTTGACTATGAACTACTCTATGATTTCACACCTTAGACAATGCCATAATGAGGGTGGTCAGAAGGACAATGTTTTCAGTATTAGCAATAGCTGTAGTAGCAGAACGATCTGAACACTCGGAATGCTAGTAACCAACTAACCCAACGCCCCTCCAGTTTAGTGTGAGGGCGAGTCCAAGCAAACGAACTAAAATGCGTCCCTCGCGCCGATGCCATAACTTCTCGTCCGGGCTCTACTTACGTATTTGTTGACATTAACTTCGACGGTCAACATGGACACGGAGCATTTGATTTGTGTTGTGGAATGTTACCGTACGCAACCGATGATAACAAATACCCTGCGTACGACTTGCCGGCGCAAAACACAGTTCGAAAGAGGTTATGGTAGCACACAGACCATACAGACCGCCATCTGTTGCTACGACGTTCAAGTTATACCGTACACGTTCTCAAGTTCAGATTGAAGAACGCCTTAAATAATAGGCAACTTCTCTAACATATCAGCTGAAACTCGCTTCAAATCGGTGACCCAACAAGTGACGTCATGACACACTTTGAAATGAACACCCAGTAGTGACTGTTGCAAGAAGGTATGTTCAAAGACACATTACTTTAATTTTCACTTTTCGTTATATGAACATAGTGGGTCACTTAATTCGTACACTGACATTTAATATCGTGTGAACCGCGCTCTCTTGCATTTCGTTCCGTTGTTCATATCTGCTCCAAAGACTTCTGGTACTACGCGACCAAGGCGGGAACCGTTTTGTTTGGTGGCGCTGCGATTCGCTTCACAACACAGGCCGTGCTGTAAAGTCCGCATCAGATGCAAAATGAAGCTCATGCTGAACTGCGCTCTTATTTCATTATTATTAACACGCTTTATATGTTATATGTTCGTATATATAGTTAACTTTATTGTTAATTTTATTTTATCATATGCTTACACACATAGGAATCTATTCAGAAAACACACAACAACATCGGTGTTCGTAAAGGAGGGAACATGAATCGAAAGTAACGTAAACTAAAGTAGGTACTGTATTTTATACAATAGGCTATTGCATTTGATATACATTTCTTACCTTAGCATTTTAAAGTGGCCGGACTCCGGACGTCATATATGAAGGGTACAGAGAAAGAACGAACAGAGTCACAATTTGCAAATCAAGATTTCAGGTATAACTCCCTGTAAAGTTGATTTGAATAATTTCGAGGGAAAAATTGTTCCGGGGCCGGGCATCGAACCCGGGACCTTTGGTTGGTACGTTAAACCAAAGGTCCAGGGTTCGATGCCCGGCCCCGGGACAATTTTTCCCTCGAAATTATTCAGAGTCACAATTTTTCTTAAGGGTGATGTCATCTTCTAATTCAGTATATTACTGCAAAATTTATTGTTGTTCCTAATGAAAATGTAGGAAAGGATGATTGTATCCGTAGTGATAATTCTCCTTTATCACTTTTGATAAGGGAAACACATAAATTTTGCAGTAATATACTGACTTAGATGATGTCGTCACCCTTATGAGAATTATGACTCTGTTCGTTCCTTCTCTGTACCCTTCATATGTGGAAAGCACCCGGTATAAAACATCACTACCACCAGCATGGGCTACTATAAGTCGTTGACCTGCACTGCGATTTGTATAACCTCCTGACACGTTTACGTCTTGCCAACATTTGTGGACAGTGTTATGGGTATGGAACCATGTTTCGTCCAGGTTAATAATGGGCTACTATATTAGAACGTTCTATTAGATATTTCCTTTTATCTTTACATTTTTTAATGAAAACCCCATGGATAGTATAAGTTTTCATAAAGTTTCCTTGCATCCTTTAAAAACTAACTCTCTCTTACAAAATTTATGCAACTTTCCTAATGTTGGAAGCTCTGTGTAGAGACCATAATATTTATGAACTTCTCTTCTTAAGATACACGCTAGGGCTGATTACCTGGTTGGTTTTTTTCCGAGGTATTTCCCAACCGTAAGGTGAATGCCAGGTAATCTATGGCGATTCCTCGGCTTCATTTCGCCAAATACCATCTCGCTATCACCAATCTCAGCGTCGCTAAATAACCTCGTAGTTGATACAGCGTCGTTAAATAACCAACTAAAAAAATCTTATGATACATTTGTCCAAATCGTCTAATTCAACCTATTTGCTATTTGTTTGGTGTCGATATTTCTACACCCTTGTCCTCACATTCTTTACCTTCCTTTCTAATCCTACTGTTTGCTTATTTAACTGCACAATAGCTGCAGCACGCTCTGTTGTCTTCGATAGAGGTAGGAATAAACCAGTTGTCTTTTCTTCATCAGAAAACTTTATGGCATTATAAATAATGCTCCGCGCTTGGATATGAAACACACGTCTTCCTACATGCGGCATTGCGACCAGATTGAAACGCTAGGCATTGGATGTGATGACACTCCAACAGTAAACATACTCAACGAGCACGGAGTTCCTCATTCTGCCACGACGGGTCCCGCCTTGGTCGCGTAGTATATAGTGTAATGTGTTTCAATGAGTCTTTCGTGTTGCACATGCGCAGTAAACAATAAGAATACCGTTATTGTATACGATAGCATTCACTGCAAGAGAGACAAGGACAACACTGTTAGAAAGAGATAGAAATACGCTCAGGCACCCAGCATTCGCGTCACACTTTTAAAGCATTGAGTTGTGCCTCCAGTTTAGTACAGAGCTCACTGGGAGAGGGTTAGAGCTAAAATCATGGTTACACCACAGACTAATACATACAGTCGCGCAACTTCAACACTTTTTTTTTTTGCCAAAATTGGCGACACTAGCGCCCAAGCGGCAGGCAAGGCACAGGTCATAGGGTTGATACAATCAGCACATGCTTTTAAGGGATGCGAGATGTTATAACAACCGTTTAATCATGCGAAGGAATAAAGGCAATGTGTGCAGTGCTATAAATTGCAGTAACAACAAGTTCCAATCTCCGAATTTGTCGTTCTTCAGATTCTCAAAAGAGAGGTAAGTGTATATCAGAAAATTATAACTCAGTCATAACTCCACATTGTAGGTAGCCTACGTTTGTGTTCTATAAAACATTTATTAGTTATCAGTGACCTATTTGTATGTCAGGAAGGACAGTTTAAATAAAAGCAAATTAAATACCTGTTACAATATATTATTTTGTT
The DNA here is from genome assembly GCF_040183065.1 of Periplaneta americana. Taxonomy (NCBI): domain Eukaryota; kingdom Metazoa; phylum Arthropoda; class Insecta; order Blattodea; family Blattidae; genus Periplaneta; species Periplaneta americana. The sequence goes on along the minus strand of NC_091130.1, from coordinate 130,345,385 downwards.
GCAGAGATGATATATGTAAATGTGTAACCATTCCGATTTTGGATAATGTATCTACAGTTTTAATGCAAGTAATTCCATAGTTTTTGTATTCATGTTTTTTTTTTTTCTTTATATTTTTCAAAAGTTGAACGATAGGTATATTGCATTCAAGTAGGGATCATGGTGTTAATTTTTCAAGAATTCATTGAGTATTGTAATCCTTTTGCAAAATATTAACTTCTTGAATAAATCCAGACTGTGTCGATAAATTTCTGTTGTGTTGGTGTAGATTCGTGTGGCAGACGTATTAAGTTCTCAAGAAATTAAAGGGCCTTTTAAAATTTAATATATTAAAGTAGCAATCTTTTCTGTTATAATTTACATCACTGTTATTGGTGTTGATTTTACAGTCCCAGTGTTTATTTATTCAAATTAAAAGTACATTTTCTGAGTTAATTGAAGTTAAAATTTTTTTCAACAAAATTGTGTGTTTTTATTTGTTCTCACCTACGTCATATTAACAGTAAGTGCATGTAAATTACGTATACTATATACGTAGAATAAGTTAAAATTAAGTCTATGTGTGAAAACAGGAAATGTAGTGTAAAATGCGGTAAACTTTCCTTAAAAAATTACACAATAATATCACCACTATTTGTGACTCAAAATAATAAAGAAAATACCGATTCTTAAGAAGTGGAAAAAAATAGTGAACTATATAAATCAGTGTCTATCATATTAAGGTTTAAATCCTTCCTTTTTATTTTCAAGTTTACCTCAGCGGTCAAGTTACCTACAATATGCGGTATGTAAAATAGTTAATTTATCAGAAATTTGGGACAGGAGTTCACCACGCGATGTACCCTATGAGAAATGCCCTACAATTTTGAAGCCACTAATTTTGATTCTTCTCACAGGAAATATAGAGTTCCAATGATACATAAATATATTTAGGAATGAACTGAATTAACCGTACACGCATAAACAATTATATTATTTCAAACCATAATACGTGAGCAGGCCATGATTCAGTTGTAAGGAGCAGAAAGAATCACGTTTATTCTCAGCTTCTGAAACTTTTAGATTAACTGCGTGTGAAATTCTTCTATAATTCTGAAGTAAAATTAATAAGAACCATATACACTTACCGTATAGCATAAAAATATAAAATAAATTACGCAAAATCCGTTTTTCTGATGTGTTATGATATATCGTCTGCACATTTTTAGCTTGCCTGCCGCTAGAGGGCTATTGTCAAGTCAGCTGTCAAATGTTGGCATATTTTATACGTATGAGTTGCGCGACTGTATGTATTGGACTGTGGTTACGCACATTTAAATGACAAAACTAAAATTATTTCAATAATTTATATTCTTAATACACTGCTCTCTTAAATTGACCGAACATATTGGGATTGAAATCAATGGCTTTCCGAAAACACGCTTTGAAATGTTTAAAACGATTTTTATCTCGAAAAGGAAGCAAAAACGAGGAATTGAACTTTTTGGTTTGAAATATCTCAAAGAATAACTCCCTGAAATTAATGGCAATACTTACGGTTCAGTCTGTAAATTGAAGAAATTATTAGACAATGAATGATAAAGTTAAAATTTTATTCTTGTAATTTAATCACAAGGAATATGTAGGCCTAATCAGCAGAGACAGGAACTTTGGCAGAATACGTTTTTAAATGTGTTAAATCTATCTTCATCTTGAAAGTAAATCTGTATGAATTATACCTTTGCGATTGAAACGTCATAGTTTTATGCTGCCCTTTTCTGGCTTTTTATATAAATGTCTAATTTACAAAATAAATGCCTTTTTTGCCTTTATTTGATTACTAGCCGTCGTGCGCTCCGCTGCACCCGTTAGAAATAAATATGAAGTAATTACATAATTAAAATAGGACATTTGATCCAGGGAACATTCCCATTTTTAATAGAAGGATTAATCATTTAATATGTTACTTAATTTAAATTGTATTTAAAAAATTAAAATGCGATCATTTTAGTCCACAGACCACTCATTTGGTCATAAAAATTATTTTAGGAAATACAGGAAACGAATGTACAGAATAGCCTATCAAGTTTTCTGTGCATAAGAAGCTATTTTAATCTTACCTGTTCTCAATTCACTCAGAAGTTACTGTAATAACATTATAGCATTATGTTCATCTGGAGAAACTACACTTTCCAATGGTGAATTAATAATTAATTATACAAATCGGATAATTTAGCTTCCGATATTACTTCACACAAACATAGAAACATTAACTGTAGGCCATGTTTCATAGCTTTCGATTGTTGTTGTCCAAGGCCCCTTATAGACGAAGTCATTTGTTTTTTTTATTTCATTACACTTCACCACCTTAGATGGCGTTGTTATTCTAATTTTGAAACTCATTTTTCTCATCAAATATCAGTCCTATCAAACTTTTGGATAGAATAACAATTATCGGAAATCATTTTTAAAGAAACTTTTGTTATGTAACATATTTCACAAAAATCAGTAATAAGCGAGATATTTAGATTTATTTAATTCAGGCCCCCTTATAACCCCCCCCCTTTTAAATAAAGTATTGTGAATGTCATATAGCCTATAATCTAAGTTACAACGAACTTAATTTATATTCCAATTTTCATCGAAATCCGTTCAACCATTATTGCGTGAAAAGGTAACAAACATCCAGACAGACAGACAGACAGACAGACAGACAGACATACAAACAAAAATGTCAAAAAAGCGATTTTCGGTTTCAGGATGCTGAATTATACATGTTAACACCAATTATATTTTGGAAAATCGAAAATTACGAGAAAAATTTCGGCTATAGATTTATTATTAGCATAGATTTAACTATTATTTGTTAATTTATTATTAAAAATTGTCTACAGGTATATTTTAATTTATTTCCATAACCGCTACAGTGAAAGTGACTTCACCGAATGTATATTATTGTCTTTCAGTCAGTTCATATACTCTTTGCAACAATGAGTGCTGCCGTGCAAAAATGTAACATTTATTGAATTATTTCCCTTTCGCTCAACATCAGACAGAATAATTATTTGACACACTAAAATGTCACATTCAATTCCTTAAATAAGATGTCTGTATGAATAAACGTGTTTCCATGGATATAAACAATGGACAATCAAATGACAGTAAGCAAAATGCAAAAGAAGCATTTTACCAATATTTCATGAATATATACAAAGGACAGTCAAATCACAGTAAACAAAAGAAGCGTTATTCGTTATTATTCGTTAGATCTACACTTTTCTGTTTTTTATTATTATTTAGAAACACTGAATTTGTACACAAGTTTCAAGTGTGGGTACTGTTTGAAAAGCTCTTAATGAGCTTTATTCAAAAATAAAAAATATATATTAGGTGTTCCATTTAAGATAAGAGACTTGGAGTTACTTCCGGTTAAACCGGAAGTAGAAAAAACTCGGTAATACCATTATTGAGTTCTCAGTATATGGCTATCCCCACATACCAAGTTTCATGTCACTGAACCACATGCTTCAAAAATTATTTAGGTGGTGCGGGACTTTTAACTAAACCTATATATAGGCATTGATTAATCCCTCAACGGGAACTCAGCTGAGACTGAACTTAGTTTTGCAGATTTGTTCAAACAAGAAATAAATTAAGTTTAAACATGACAAAGAAAGAAAGAAAGAATGACAAAGCGTCATTAAATAAACCATAACAAACCTAATGAAAATAATCACATTCAAAAGCGCAATATTTCCTAGTTCACGTAAATGGATTAACTACTTTTCTTCCCTCCTATACCTAGTAAAGTGATTGGCTTGTATATTACGCCAGTATCATCGAACTCCAGTAGTGGAAGGGGGTAGCAAACGGCGTTGATCCAGAGGTATAGCCAAGTTAATATTAAAAATGTTAGTAAAAATAAAATGATGTCCCTGTACATTGACGTTAACATCTAATTTCAGATTACAATTACGTTTACATCAAATCTAGTCTTTACATCTATACCTGATTAACACAATACGAGAGAACAAAGCTTCGATTGGCACTGAACAAAGTTTCCGAACACGCCTTAAAATGAGGGCCGTGCTTTGTCCTCCCTTGTTTTCAGCAAACTCAACCGGACACAGACTTGGCCGTCTGTGGCTATGTAACTCCCGTCTGACCCACGGGCATTTGTTGCCAGGGACCCCACCGCCTCTTTCAACCCACTACAATGTGCTACTTACAGCTTACGGTGCCCTAGTTGCTTGCTGTTTCGCCTCACAGATTTATGGTTCGCACAGACTTCGCTTTGCTTGGCTTCTAAATGAAAGTGCTATTACTTCCAGTAAGCTTCGTGTATACGACTAGCCCTCACGGAATTTATAGGAATTTGCATCGCCGTTTTATAGTTTATTTCCAATTTCCTGCGTTAATTTAGCTGTTATATGATGGTGATTTTACACGACTAGAGAGTAAAGTGAAAATCTCAGTTTATCCGTTATTTCGCAGGAGGAAATTCACTGTAAAACTGATGCTCAAACCGAGGATTCATATACATTAAAAACTTCCAAAACGTACATGTAACTATGCAGTGAAAAACCTCAGAAATATGCACTTAAATACAGGGTGAATCGTAAAATGTTATGTTTTATTTAACGACGCTCGCAACTGCAGAGGTTATATCAGCGTCGCCGGATGTGACGGAATTTTGTCCCGCAGGAGTTCTTTTACATGCCAGTAAATCTACTGACCTGAGCCTGTCGCATTTAAGCACACTTAAATGCCATCGACCTGGCCCGGGGTGAATCGTAAATAATGTCCTTAATTTCAAGGGCTTATTCTTTGAAATATTTCAAACAAAACATTTTAATTTCATTTTTCGTGCTTTTGCTTCTTTTTCGAGATAAACATTGTTTTATATTTAATATTTCATACCGTATTTTGGGAAAGCCATTAACTTAATTTCAAATATGCTCAGTTAATTGACGAGAGAAGTGTATTACGATATTAAATTATTCAGAATGTGCAGAAATTTGATCCGAACAGAATAGATGACATCTCTGGTCTTATCTATTTGCCCTAATATCGAACGTGTAAGTAGTTTCGAAACGTTGGATATGTCAAGTTCCAGGACATGGTGTAATACCCAAAACCTAATTCTGATTCTTTACTACTACTACTACTACTACTACTACTACTGTTGCTGCTGCTACCACTACTACTACTACTACTACTACTACTACTACTACTCGCTACTACTACTACTACTACTACTACTACTACTACTACTACTACTACTAGTGCTGTTGGTACTATTTCTGCTACTACTACTACTACTACTACTACTACTACTACTACTACTACTACTACTACTAGTGCTGCTGGTACTACTACTACTGCTAATACTTCTGCTACTGCTACTACTATTACTATTACTAGTGCTGCTGGTACTACTACAACTGCTAATACTTCTGCTACTGCTACTACTATTACTATTACTAGTGCTGCTGGTACTACTACTACTGCTAATACTTCTGCTACTGCTACTACCATTACTATTACTAGTGCTGCTGGTACTACTACAACTGCTAATACTTCTGCTACTCCTACTACTATTACTATTACTGCTGGTACTACTACAACTGCTAATACTTCTGCTACTCCTACTACTATTACTATTACTATTACCAGTGCTGCTGGTACTACTACTACTGCTAATACTTCTGCTACTGCTACTACTATTACTATTACTAGTGCTGCTGGTACTACTATTGCTAATACTTCTGCTACTGCTACTACTATTATTATTACTAGTGCTGCTGGTACTACTACTACTGCTAATACTTATGCTACTGCTACTACTATTACTAGTGCTGCTGGTACTACTACTGCTAATACTTCTGCTACTGCTACTACTATTACTAGTGCTGCTGGTACTACTACTACTGCTAATACTTCTGCTACTGCTACTACTACTACTACTATTATTCCTAGTGCTGCTGGTACTACTACTACTGCTAATACTTCTGCTACTGCTACTACTATTACTATTACTAGTGCTGCTGGTACTGTGCCGTTTTGTTTCGGCATACTTGGTTCATTTCTTTCTTTTTCCTTTCTTTCTTTTCTATTCTGATTATTTTCTTTTTAGTATTAGTTTACCTCACCTTTTCATAGATGGCTTTACTTCTTCTCCATTTTTAGTCTTTCTTTCTCCTTTAGACAGCTTGTTTCTTTTCTTTCATTTTTGCTCTATTATTCCTGACGTATAAGGAGCGAACTTTGTGATCACGTGACTTGAGATTGGTTTCTCATTGGCCATTTTGCTTTTGGCGTCGGTTTTGGGGGAGCATTATCATACGGTTTGAGTTTTGGGGGAGAATTTCGTTTTGAGTGCAGTCTCGGGGAGCGACTCATTGAGGAATGTTGGACCACGGCTGGGGAGAGCTGTGAGTTGGTGTTACGACTAGCCATGAGGGAACCACGGATAACCCAGTTCGGGAGGAACGTGGAGTGCTGTAGTCTGGGATCGAACAGGGTTCGTGACTTACTACGGGCGGAAACGTAACCGAGCTGCGGTGATGTATGCTGTGCGTATATAGAGGTGTGAGTGTCGAAGAGAGATCATTACTGAGTTGATTTCGAGACTGGCATACCAGGAACCTAAACGGGGTTTTAAATATTAGTAAAGTCAAGTTTATTATGATTCATAGTACGAGTTTGATTTCATAAGGAGTATTTGATTATTACGAAATAAGCTGACACTTGTCAAGGGTTTTACATTGCTTATATTTGGTTGTGTAAAAGTGATTGCTACCATATCAGATAAGTTGGGACTTGTCTAGCAAGCTGCTAATAATTACAAACTATGAGTACAGATGACGTTACTAGTCTGTGTAATGGCGAATCCCAATTCAGCGATCTTCAGTGGCAATCCAGTGTCGATGGTTGGTGAAATATCAGTGATTGTACTCTTACGGGAGACCTTGGTTCGTTTCCATCTTTCTGAAGTGTTATTAATAAATGTTGACACAGAGTGTTAATGTTTTATATGGAGTGTTTTCTTTATATCACCTCACCAAAGAGACAGTCGACCCTATCATAGCTTTCTTCGGCGGGGTAATACTTTATTGTTGTAGTATTGTTTACTCAATATTTTAACCATCTATACAAAGTAAAGATACTGCTACTACTACATACCCACTTTTAGTGAGACTGATCATGCGGTCAGCAGGATGTAATGCTACAGCTTGAGGTAAAACAGGATACACATGCAGTCCAAATAGGGAAGAGGGCACTCTATTTCTCTACTTTGAATCGAACACAGTTCACTGAATTTGTAACCGAAAATGTTATCTCTTGTGGCATAGTAGAGTGCTAACTAGTGTAAATGTATAATAATTGTGATCAGTGAGGTGCGCCACGAACTTTAAAGTTCATTTGATGTTCTCTAGTGTGTGAATGTGTTAAAACTATAACACCGTGCTTGGCTATTGCTAACAGAAGTTGCGCATGTAGCAGAAATAGCAAGGACAGTAACTGCAGCTCTATAATTCTAATTATATTGACATCTCTGCTTTGTTGTATTTTACAACTAATGCACCTGTACATGTTATGATGTATTTTGTTTTTATTGTTATTACATGTTTTTAATTATACCACTTCTCTTTGTGCAGCTATTTACTACCTTGATTATGAATATTTGTGATATACCCTATTTCAAAACAAATCACTCTACGTGATTTAGAATTCATAACGCATGCATGGCAATCTATATGTACTAATAATTGGTTTCCAGAGTTTTGGAACATCCCAATTACATATACAATGGAATATGCTTACGTGTTCATTCATTTACTTTCGCTATCAACGATAAAATTTATTTACGATTTGAGATTTCCACGGTATTCGATATGGTGCGAGATTGTTGGATACATTAGGAAATTTATTCTCAGAAACTGCACGTCAAGTGCAGTATGATATTTGATATTTATTTGTCAGTCAACTTTACAATTTATAGCTATGGTCATGGATGGGCAACTCGTGCTCCGAAAGTGCTAAAAAAAACCTTGAAAGAGAGAAAGACAGACGGAGCCAGCCGCAGCAGTTACAAGTCGTTTGTACAGGGACATCATTTTATTTTTACTTCAATTTTTATTGTACCTGAGTTTTTGAATGTACTTCACTCCCACACCTTCTACTAAGGAAGTTCCAACTCCACAAAGAACCAAGACCGCAGATAGTAAGCAGTACTGAGTTACTGAGTATAGTACGTTCCAGAAATATGTTCGCGTTTTCCAGTGACGAAAGAGCTTTCAATATTGAATCATATTTTCGCACAGGTACTGTCCGTTTGCCTACGTCGCATCCCGATTTCCCCCACCTGCTTCTGCTCGCCCCTCTGTAATAGCTGGGCTGTCTTAGCTCTTTTCTGAAAACATTAATTTCTCTTAGGAATTGGAAGTTTACGTAATATTATACAGCTGTTTAATTTAACTTAAATAAAAGGGCCTCGTTAAGTAATTAACTGTCACGTGATTTCCTCCCTTTCTACAATCCTGCTGCATAACCACTTGGACGGACAGTAGATAGCATGTCTGAGTAATTTTATATTTTCGAGTCGGGCAGAAGTGAAGATTGAATTTACAGTACGTAGAGTAAGTACAGAATTATTTCAACATGAGTTACTAGTACGAAGGACGAAACTGGCAATTGGAATTAGATGCAATAGTCTATAGTGCGATAATATGCACAAAAGAACTGAAGCCTGTATCGAAATGAGCAGTCACCATTTTCAAAATTGTGTTTAAATATTCATATTATGATTATTTTTCAATTTAACTTCTTTCTCTATATTGTACGCTAATGTGCTGTAGACAGTATAATATACACTGCATAATGAATACGTTCGCATGGATAACTCACTTCGTGAGTAAAAACACTTAGTCTTAATACAGTACTGTAATTTGATTAAAGAAAAACCTAATGAAAATTATCAAACTCAAAATCGCGATATTTCCTAGTTTACGTAAATGGATGAACTACTTTTCTTCCTTCCTATACCTAGTAGAGTGATTTGTGCTTTACGCCAGTATCATCGAACTCCAGTCTTGGAGGGGGGAGCAAGTGGTGTTTCCGGTTCTCTAAAGGTATAGACAGGTTAATATTAAAAATGTTAGTAAAAATAAAATGATCTCCCTGTAGTTTCGCTGCAAAAGCCACGGTGCGCTCTGGCGGCTCATGCAGGTGGTCGTAATATCTATTCCATGATTTGAATTTCAGAATGACGCATGGTACAATAATTATAGTAATTTTAGACAGCCTATACCTGAACACATAACAAAATTACATTATTTTCTAGCTTTGTAAATTAGTTTAGTACTGGAAACACAAACTGAATACAACCTTTTCAAGATACAACAAATATAGCTGTAACACTTATGTATTATTACACTATTTGTTAATATTTCTTACTATAGGTCTTATTTGAAACGTTGAACGCTAGAATTTACAAGTCTTTATACATTAAAGAGTATTCCTCTATTCTCAGAAAGGCAATAGTCTGTATTCGCAAACAATAACAAATTCAAGGAAGTATTTTTTACATGCACGGCAGATGAAATAAGCTTACTTCTGAGCTCTTTCTTTACTTTGAGAGCTTTTACACTTCTTTCTTGTATTAAACTCTGCCTCAAGCACATACAGTGTATATGGAAGCAAAGAGTATATTTGGCAATTCTACTTAGGCAACATTACGAACAGTTCGATTCCTGATTTTGCTGGAATCTGAGTGGTGTGCTGTTCTGTAGATTTATCAATTGAAGGGGTTAGTGGAATAAGGGGGTATCCCACATTTTGGTAAAAAATGAACTAAGTCCATATTATGAAAGCTAAGTCCATCCACTGTTAGTTTAATGTGCTATTTAAGTATGGGATAGTCCTATTTTAAAGTAAATATGAACATATGAAAGGGCTTTGTAAGTTGTATCAAAATTCTGAATGGAATGAGGAGGTATCCCACAGTTCCTTGAAACCTTGGTTCTGATTGGCCAGCTGTTTACCTAACTGACCAATAGGAGAATACTGCTTTGATACAATAAGTTTCCAAGCAACATGGCGGATGTTGACCGTACTAATGTTTTTGTAAGTGACGAAATGGTGAAAATAAGACAAATAATAGCAAAAAGAGGAAAAGAAATCCATAAAATGGAAAGACAACAGCAGACAGAAGGCACGAAACAGTGGACAAGAATATATTACACGCACAGACAAAGTAATGTCTGCTAAAGTGTTCGCTAACATACAGGCAAAGAAAAGCCACCAAATACAGGATGTTAAAAAGTATCCACTATTTTAGGAGGTGATAGTATGCATCAAAATAAGAAAATAATGTCTAATAAACATGGGTCCTACAACACACACTTGTTCATAAGAGGTGCTCAATGTGACGTCCATTCATGGCAATGCATTTCTCTGCCTTACAATACAGCAGACTACCAGAAAATCATACCGTAGTTGACACCTTTGGCATGGAATAATGATACGTCGCAAGGAATACCGAAAACAAAAGTCTGGTTGCGGATATGAGCGGGGTTCAGCAGAGATGGTGTTGTGAATTTTCACAATCAGCATGTGTGGGCTGATGAAAATTCCCATGCAGTTGAAGAAACGAGGCATCAGCACCCATTCTCAATCAACGTATGGGCAGGCATTCTTGGTGAAAGATTAATAGGGCCATATGTGCTACCACAGAGACTTTTAGGACTTTCTTATTAACGTATTGCCTGCCTTGCTGGAGAATGTGTCACGTCAGCAGGACTACAGATGTGGTTCATACACGATGGCGCACCAACACATTTTCACCACAATGTACGTGAACATCTGATGTAGACATTTCAAGACCACTGCAATGGTCGGGGAAGCCTCACACATTGGCCTGCTTGTTCCCCAAACCTAAATCCCCTAGACTTTTGGTTATGGGGACACAGATGTGGTTCATACACGATTACACACACCACTGCAATGGTCGGGGAAGCCCCACACCTTGGCCTGCTCGTTCCCCAAACCTAAATCTCCTAGACTTTTGTTATGGGGACACATAAAGGAATCAGGTCAATTTCAAAGAGTGCGTAATTCCTTACTCCAAAGGGCAGAGAAATGCATTGCGATGAGTGGACATTAGATTAGGCACCTCCTATGAAGAAGTTTTCAGAAAGTATGTGTTGTAGGACCGATGTTTATTAGACATTATTTTCTTGTTTTGATGCATACTTGCACCTCCTAAAATATTGGATATTTTAACATCCTGTATAGCAAGCACAGTTATGGAACCAAAGCACCCCGATGGAATGCTCATCAAAGCTGCTTAGCGTCCTGACATACCATATTAAAGTTCATACCTCCAATTCATCACAACTTTTATTTAAATTTGAAATCAGATAATGGATGTGAAGTAGAAAACAATGATCATAACCCATTACTTCCTGGTCTAGTTGCCTCATAAGTGGTGCCCTGTTGGTATCACTTATGAGGTTCAGACCTGTCTTCGGACAGTTGACTCAACAGACAAACAAATGAATCTTATTTAAGTGTCTTTTGATTAATACCTTTCAAAGTTTTTTCTTTCTTTGTTGTAAAATATAGTACCTATATCATAAGTGAAATTTTCCTACAATAACAATAATAATCAAGATATTATGCTCTACATTTGCAGAAAGTTAGTTCAATACCTACCTAACACATTACCCAAAAGACTTTGTGATCCTTATTATTTTCCTTAAGTTACAGAGAATCTAACAAAATGCTAAATATCTCAAAAACATACTTTTGAGGGATACCCCCTTCTTCCACTAAGCCCTTCAATTCAAGCTATAAATTTTCAGGATTTTCTATCGGCGTAAGCCAAAAAGATTTCAGAAAATTTTCGATTCCTTGTCAATTATCACTGTTTCTCCAAACTTACCAGTGAATTCTGCTGTAGGTATTGAAGTAGGGTCTTTTCTTATCACTCTTCAAGATAGTTTATAGTCAAAGCGAGTGAAGTTGTCTATGTTCCACATGATACTACCACATTTGAAATTTATCCATAAATGTTCTTAGCTAGTCGATCATATGTCGTGCAATTCTGTAACTCGCACGCACAACGTGCTAACGATATTTGATATCATTTTCACCTTGTTGATATCTCATTTTTACCTTTAGCTGTTCTAAAGCAGATGCAGACAGTATTTCTTTACTAAAACCTTCACTGTTTATTTGTAACATAAAATATCATGCGTAAGAAAGTGTAATAGAATACAAGCTTTACATCTCTTCTTAATAAAAAAATTCTCTTTTTACTCGTAACTCAAGGGAAATAATATGGGAATTGTATTGTTTTTCATTTAAAACGAGCCGCCACTGACTGCAGACTCGAACGAACTTGTGTCTTGAAAGAATCACACACAGACAGTACAACTAGTACAGAGTCCGTTCTACCTGCACTGAGATTGTGTTGACACTTTGAGAGCACGAGTTGCCCACCCATGGCTATGGTGGACCTTTACATTTCTGCTTTTCGATGCACCATCCCTTTCATATGCAGGTTGATTCACGAGGATTTGTGCCTTACGGAGCTTATTTCCGAAGACATTCTGAGCAAAAAATGTCATCTAAGCATGTGTCCTAATCTCAATATTTTTCGAATTACACTAATTTGAAGTTGTTTGTAAAATACAATTATTCTTTAGTTTTAAGGGTAAAAGATAATTACAAATAGAGAGTGAACTATTAAAAAGTATAATTAGATTTGAGTTTTACGTACCAAGTGCTCTAATCACCGAGCTACGAAGAAGTTCAATCCACAGCACCGGATCGAATCTCTGTCCCCTAGTGTTCTTCCCTTTGTGGCCTGACTTCAAGTTCGACATAGGTCTCTATGTTGACATATGTTAAGTCAACTGCCATTATACAAGGAGCGCACTCAACTGAGTGACTTGGTGGCCGGGATTCCACAGTAATATGCACTGTTGGGCAAAGAATCTATGTAAAGATTAATTTCTGATCTTACAGAATATATCTGTTATTGTAACAATGATTATTTATTAGAGGAGAAAAATTCGAACTCTACATACCAAGTGCTCTAACCACTGAGCTACGCGGAAGTTCAACCCACAGCATCGGAGTGCTACATTAATCCACTATTTTAAATGCAATGGATTAATGTAGCTCTTTACAAATAGAAGTGAAAGTACATCTTTACATGAACCTCTATAGGAGGTGAGGAGACAGTTGCAACAGATGTGAAAATGTTGTAAGATTCTGGCCGAGGAAGTGTCTGTTTGCGGATGGATATTAACTATTATCTATAAACTGATTAAGTATTCATTGTAAAAACTTGCAGATATGAAATCTTTATTTTATTTTAGTAGGTTATTTTACGACGCTTTATCAACATCTCAGGTTATTTAGCGTCTGAATGAGATGAAGATGATAATGCCGGTGAAATGAGTCAGGGGTCCATCACCTAAAGTTACCCAGAATTTGCTCATTTTGGGTTGAGGGAAAACCCCGGAAAAAACCTTAACCAGGTGACTTGCCCCAACCGGGAATCGAACCAGGGCCACCTGGTTTCGCGGCCAGACGCGCTAGCCGTTATTCCACATGTGTGGACGATATGAAATCTTAGAATATGTAATGCTATTCTTCTTACTCAGTAGTGAAACTTGTTCAGTAAATGCGTAATAAGTTACTTTTGTGCGTGTTACTTTCTGTTACGTTAGTCACATTACGTTAGTCACACACATGTATTGACATATATATTCATATATTCGGTGATCTATTCATAATTTAAATATGAAATTTTCAACGAAGCTTACCTAAAACATATTATTAATTATGCAATTTATAGTTTCATTTTGTGAACAACCAAATCACAGAAAAATCGTTCAGTTTATGTCTCTATTTTCAGAGGGTAATAAAAATGTTACATTTGTGACAATACCTAAAACGAGTATAGTATAAATAGAGTTGACATTTTATAATATAATAATATAATATTTATTTAATACTTCACACTTGAGCTACATTAGGCATTGCAGCCCGAAAGAGCAGAAGCTCGTGCTCGGGCACAGTTCAGATCAGTTATACAAAATATATCACAAAATTAAGAGAGTTCATTGAGCACAATAACATTAATAAGTGGTAAAATACATGCAGCATGTAATAACAGTGTCTATATACAAATAGAAAATACAAAAGTACATGAATATTAGAGTATCAATTTTTAACTCAATTAGCTTAAACAATTAAATAATTAATCTGATTTGTTTCTTAAATCTGTGTGTGTTAAGTGTACTTAGCTCAGGGTAAGCTCTAATTAATGCATTATATATTTTGGGTCCAAAATTCATGTTGTGTTTTAATCCAGCAGTTGTGTGGCATTTGGGAGTATTTAGAAAGAAACTGTAGTTTTGTCTCGTATGGTATTCATGAGGATCAAATTTAAATGTATTGTGGTTTTTATGGAAGTAAATCAGCAATGTTTGTTTATAAATTTGTTCTAGATTTGATACGCCAAATTCCTGAAAAATTAATTTTGTTGAGTAATCAAAAGGTTTATATAGACAAATTTTTATAATTTTTTTTGGAGCAAATTTAAAGGATGGAGAGTCGATTTTGCCATTCCTCCCCAACCTAAAATACCATACTGAATTATTGATTGAAACAGAGCTAAGTACACAGTACGCAGAACATAAACAGGTAAATAAGAGCGTAGAATGGAAAATTTGTGGATTGTTTTACGCAATCTGTTACACAGAAAGGAGATATGCTTGTCCCATTTTAAATGTTGGTCAATAATAATGCCTAAAATTTTAACTTGTGAGGATATACTCAAAGCGTTACATGAGCAAGTAGGTAGTTTACAATCATGTATTGTTATACTTATATTATTATTTATTTCTTGTTGCTCAAGGCCATGTGATGTTAATGAAAATGGTATTAATTTTGTTTTAGAAACGTTCAAAGAAAGTAAGTGAGCATCCAGCCATTCTTTAGTAATATTAATACCACTGTTAGAATTTTGATAAGTTTCATTCCAACTCGAACCGCTAAATATAACCACAGTATCATCAGCATAAGAATACAGAGTACCAGAATATTTCTCAATGTCAATTTTAAAACGTTCTTTTTAATTCCATCGATAGAGCTTTATGTACTAAACAATATGGCACTAATATAGAAATACCAGCATTTATTATGTTTCATGTATGTATCCACAATTTATATACGATTGTTACGTTAGTCGCTGTGAAATATCCCCAACTTTAATCGATTCTCGTAAGGCTATTCATATTATTATTCTCCCATTTGACTCTTATTTTTAATATATAGGGACATCATTTTATTTTTACTAACATTTCTAATATTAACCTGCCTATGCCTTTGGCTTAAAGGTTGTGAACCGGAAACACCGTTTGATACCCCCTTCCACTAGAGTTCGATGATAGTGGCGTAAGATACAAACAAATCACTTTACTAGGTATAGGAGGGATGAAAAGTAGTTCATCCATTTACGTAAACTAGGAAATATCGCGATTTTGAGTTTGATAATTTTCATTAGGTTTTTCTTTAGTCAAAATACAGTAAAATATTAACAATAAGCGTTTTTATACTCGAACTGAGCTGTCCATGTGGACGTATTCATTATGCAGCGCATATTATACTGTCTATAACACATTAGCGTACAATATAGAGAATGAAGTTAAATTGAAAAATAATCATAATATGGATATTTAAACATATATTTGAAAATGATGGCCTTTCATTTCTATACAGGTTTCAGTTCTTTTTTTGCATATTATCGCACTATAAACTATTGCATCTAATTCCAATTACCAGTTTCGTCTTTCGTACTAGTAACTCATGTTGAAATAATTGTGTACCTACTCTATAAAAGAGTACCTTACGTACCGTAAATTCAATCTTCAATTCTGCCCGATCCGAAAAGATTAAATTATTCAGACATGATATTTATTGTCCATTCAAGTGGTTTTGTCGAAGGTCGTAGAAAGGAGGGAAATCATGTGACAGTTAATTACTTAACGAGGCCTTTTTATTTAAGTTATTTTAAACAGTTGTATAATATTACGTAGACGTCCAATTCCTAACAGAAATTAATGTTCTCAGAAAAGAGCTAAGACAGCCCAGCCACAAGGGGACGGGCAGAAGTGGGTGGGGGAAACCGGGATGCGACATAGGCAAACGGACGACAGTACCTGTGCGAGAATATGATTCAATATTGAAAGCGAACATATTTCTGGAAAGTACTATACTCATTAACTCAGTACTGTTTGTGTTCACGAAGACCGTAAGGCGACTTTGACTGTATACGCTTGGAGAACGGTTGCAAGTTTACTAGTGGGGGGGGGGGGGGAGTGAAGTACATTAAAAAAACTCAGGTACAATAAAAATTGAAATAAGAATAAAATGATGTCCCTGTATTTTCTACATAAGACTTTATATGAATACCTCTCGTTCAAAACTTTATTTCTAGTGGTTTATAGATGAGGTATGAGAAGGCGGGAGTAGAACAGACTTTTTCTTGCCACACATGGAAACGGGCCTCGAACCCATCTGGCACACAATCTTATTTCTACTATCTAAAACTTCCATAAATGTCATATGAAGTGACACTTTGCACGTGATCCAATTCCAACTTTCCATCCCCTCCTGAAAAATATAAAAAATGCTATTTCTGCGGCTACATATTCTGGAGGACTGGCACCAAGATATATGAGGCCATTTCGAAACGTGGGCCGTAGGGGGATGGTCTTACATGTATAATTGCCTTAACACCGAATGGAAGGGGCTGTTGTAGCAGTGATTAGGCAGAATATTCTCATACAATTGTGAGTTATGGTTTATCGTAGGCGTTATATTCACCAATAAAAATTAGCAATCTCTACTCGTTAATAAATCTTTACAAATTCGGCGTAATATGAAGATAGTGGTCTTCTATGAATAACGGTCTATTTCCATGTCTGTAATCCTAGAAAGTGGTTGTTAAAAATGCATTTTCCGCGACCCCATTAGTAAAACAACCGGAAATGAACATTTATCACGAACATTTCTCTGCTATATTCGTCTCTGTTATCCAGTGGTTATCCTTGTCACTAGGTCTAAGATTTTAAGGCTGAAACCCGAAAATTGACAAATTACTTTTATAAATCGTTAATATGATTTCCTCTTAAAGGGAAATAAATCTCAAATACCTAAATGATATGGCCTCAGACAAAATTTATCTTTCCTGTTTCGACTACGTCAAAACGAAAATTCGCATCTCATACTACCGTCGCACAGTGGTTCATTTTCCCGAATTCCTGGCCAAAACTCCAAAACTGAAACATATAGTGGAGGGTTTGTTGTTGTCTTAAGTTGAAGAGGAAGGACAGGGCATGTAGACGTCGTATCTCTTATCTCCCATCTCCAGTCCTGTGCTTGTAAATACATGGCTGAAAATGCTTCTCTCTTGGACAGTGCAGTTGCTGAGTTTGCGTGGTGAAAGAAAGGTCGTTTTTGAAGTGTTATAAATAATTTGTATAAGTGTGAAACTAAAAACTGAAACATGGATTCGATTCCTGGAAGTGTGTAGAATATTTGATCATAGTTTTAATTAATTATCTAGTTAACTAACGGCGTTTAGAATTAAATAATATAATCATGTTAATTGTGGTTGAAAATGTGAAAGCGGCGGATTCACGGAGGTTAAAAGTTATCGGTCCTGCGAGGTCCTGTCAAGTTTCTCATTACAAATCATATCTATGTGGTTGCTTTTCATGTACCAATAAAGAAATTCCTTATTGCAAGTGCTCTGACTTAAAAAATGTGTAAAAATATTAATAATTCTTCATAATTATCCCTAAAATAACAAAGTGAAACTACACTAAATCAGTAAACACATTTCTATGACACCTTATGAAACTTAACAATGGATAATAAAATATTGTACGAGTATTCTATGGACAAGATCTGCGTTCTTTTTAACAAATAAACACACACAAAGATCAGCGATATAAAAGTCAGAAGAAAAGGACGAACCGAACACATAATGTAGTATGAATAATTTAGTGCTGCTTATGATTAGGTTTTCTCCGGAGCAGTTGTTTGCGCGCTTTCAATCGGAGACCTCCGGATTACCTCCGATTGATGCCGCACAGGTTGTATATGTGCTGTGGCGCAGACATACACTTTCCGCTGAGCATTCCTTTAATCGGATCAGGTAGTGATTGGAGTCCGCTGACGTCCGCGTATCTTTTCAAATACGTTGTAATTTGTTGTTGTTTATTCTCTGTTTTATGTTAATCTCTCTCTCTTTCTTCGGCTCTTTTTTTTCTTGTTTTGCTTGAAGTAATACGTTAGCTGACAGATTTTTTTTCTAGTTCTAAAATTCATAATATATGTGGAAAGGCGTATTAGTTTTATGTCATTGATCAAATGAATAACATTCAATCTAACTGCAAAACTAACACAGAAGTAAAGCTTTTCAGTAGCTAATGTAAACATGTATACTGTAGTTCTCCTAGAAACTCTCGTTTAATCGCAAACAGTGTTTGTCAATTATTATTCTAATCGGTTTAGTTTAACGTAAAATATACTGAGGGAGCATCAGAATGGAACAAAAGAAACGTGGGCTATCAATGGGTTAAAATTTACTGTCCAACGTAATTCATTCAGATTCTTCTCCGGACAGGATTGTGATTATTGTGTTAAAGGGTGTCAGTATTTGAACTGCCTCTTCTAAAACGCGCCACTCTTTCTCTGTAATAAAAATATAAGCGGATATCAACTTAAGAATAATTGTAATTATATTATTACCACATGTTTCTTTAGTTTCATTCAGAAACTCAATATTTTAATCCCAACAGTAAAATATATCTCAAGTTGTCTAAACAGCAAAATATAACTCAAGTCGTCTTTTAAATATTTTATATGTTTTTTATTGCCTCGAAAGTTATGTTCTAGAGAAATTTCAAGACTTTTTCCTATACTGTGGGCCTTTGGGAACAATAGCACTTAAACTATTTAAAAAGAAATCGTATCAAATGTTTTGCGTAATTGTTTTCATCAAGTTCGCGTTTGTGCGATCGCTTCAAATGGTCTAACACATTCGAAGTTCGCCACCCTTAGAGTAAATTCGCCCACAAAGTTTACAATGTGCGGCTTTATTATTACATTCAACTAAATTAAAGAATTTCCATGCGACGGATAGCCTGTCCGATTTTGTGCCATTTTATTCCACTCACAACTACCGTCAGTCCGTACGCGTCGGTCGTCCTTGAGCTAACTGTCGCTTCGCTCCGAACCACCGCATCCCTCCGTATGTCCCCTGTTCCACCTACGATAGTACCGGAGATCACCGGTGGAGAGCTTTATTCGTAATCTCCGATTCCTCCGCGGTAGTAGTCACTTTGATGAGCAGCACAGGAATATTTGGACGGTGATTAGCAATAGTGATCCAAGCGTGAAAAACCTGTTTCGAGATATTCGCCATTGAAATAAATCTGTTTTTTATAAAACATTTTACGCAAGAAGTATTATAACATTCATACTATTAAAAAAAATAGCACAAATAATACCAAAAAGGCCAACCGATTTTTTATTAGAGATCAGCACTCGTGGAACCTCAAGCAGTACAATACAATAGTGAATATATAACATAAATAATTATTTATGCTCGACCATGCCGAAATGTAGTAATTATACACCTGGTAGCAGTCCTTTAATGCATGTCATTAAAGTACACCTATTCATTAAAGTTCAGGTTTTCGATTATTCTCGGATATGCAATCGAAAGACAACGAGGGAAACGTCACGGAGGCTGGAAATCCAATACTATCGCAGAAGGTTATGTTCTGTTACTATAATAATTAGCGTTAATTGTAAATAATATTCAAATAAATTCAATTTCTCATCTCGTTTTTCAATTCTAAATAAATTTCCAGGTTATATCGAAATTAGTTCATGTTATTCTCTACATTACATCAAGGTCAATGACATTATTGTTCCTCGGAAAAATGAATACTTTCGCATCTGCGCACATCTCACAATTTACGAGTTATGAACAAGGTCACTTCCGATCTTCAATCAGATACGAATAAAATGAATACTTATGAATAATTTCCAGTTAGAAATATGGTCGAGCATAAAAAAGTCGTATGAAAATTATGAAACGAGCTTGCGCTCGTTTCATAAACAAACATACTCGCGTCTTAATTACTATCATTATATGCAAGAAGTATTATAACATTCATACTATTAGAAAAAATACCACAAATAATACCAAAAAGGCCAACTGATTTGTAATAAGAGATCAGCACTCGTGAAAGCTCAAACAGTACAATACAATAAGGAATATGTAACATAAATAATTATTTATGTACATTACTAAGCGGGCATCGTGGGTAATTCTAATAAAAACAGAGAAGAAAATTATAGCAATAAAGTTTAAAGTAATGACAAAGACAATCCGATATATTAGGTAACATAATATTGGAGTTTCATTTCTATTAATTGAAATTAGACAGCAGAATATTTTGCGATGTTTCCATCAAAACTCTAACATTTTATTTTAAGATACGAGCTCAATAATTAATGTTGGAGTCGTCGAACGTAGTTTCCAACTGTGCATTATCTAATATAAAGCGATGTAGCTTGTGGAAAAGTTATTTTACAGTTTCAATTGGATGGCAGAGCTATTCCTACTACAGTACACAATTTCATTAATAAATGTACAATTAGAGGGACGGAAAGAGAAAGTGATCGATATCTAATGGCCACCAATGCGAAAGCATTTACTTTACTAGGAAAAGTTTCTTCGCTCTGCAGACTGGAGCATTAGACAATTTTAAATGAATTTAATACAATAAGGAAGGAGTACGGTAGTGATTGTGAATTTTTCTCAATGCGAATAACAATCGTAACGATAATACGAAAATGTGATGTCTTGATTGTTCAGTCTTTCACTTATTTATTTTAGCAAAAATTTCAAAACTTATTTTACTAACACATATTAATGAATGTTTTCGCCCTTATTATGGGCATCATCAGACTAATAGGCAGATATCTATGTAAAATAAGTAAATTCATGTTAAACATATTGCAATAAACAAGTTTAAACGTTTAAAACAACCATCAATTAAAAATAAAAATAAATAATTAGGCCTAAAATGACTGACAAGGTTACATGTAAAATTTATATAAATTATGCATATTTAATAAAAAAAACCGTACTAAAAATTGTCTGTTAGAGATGATTTAAAAATTACGAAGCAATTCTTTTCTATCATCAATAGATTGATCATAGGTGGATTATTAAATGTATACTTTACGCAACCATTGTACGAATGGAGGAAAACTGTAAGTAACCATTTGTTTATCTTGTTTATTTAACAATGGGGAGAAATTAAATATGCATACTTTTTAAAAAAAATTCTGTAAAGAACAACGATATCTGCGAAAAGAATTCTGTCAGTAATATCTGGTAAAACAAGTGACGAAAAAATATAACTAAAATCATGAAATGATGTAATAAACATGGATGGAAAAGCACAATGTGCAATGAAATTGAGTAGTGTATAACAGACTATGAATTAGGATGAATTGACAGTGAGTGTGTGTGATTGCTCAAATTGTGATATAGGGAAACTCGGCTAATTCCGCAGTACGGGTAATTCCGCAGTAGTGCATATATGATTTTACTGCGGCTTAGAATAGCGCGAACGTAAGTTTTGAGAGGCTGTCGACAGTAGACATGTCCTCTGCAGTGCTATAGAAAAAATCAAGGATATTGGTCGACACCTCTGTCGGCAATACAGTGAAACATCGAAAGTTGGCTGTTTTTCGTGTTTTGCTACACAGCTGTGAAGGAAGTGAGCACTGTTACATATAAATTGTTCCTTTTATGTTATTTTCATAATGTATTGTATAATTGCTTACAACTGCGGAATTAGCCAAGTCCTATTGCGGATTTATCCGTACTGTTGCGGAATTACCCGAGTTGTTCTTTTTCAACTGCAATGTATGTACAACCAAATATATTTGCATTTTAATAGGTATCTTTATCTCATTTGGTAATGAAATGTTTCGTCCATGTCTACATACCTTGATAATATTTTTCAATAAACATTTTGATAAAAATATGATAGATTTAGGCCACGTCTTAATATTGCGGAATTAGCCGAGTCTCCCCAATGTAAAATCCAGAATGACTAAAAACTTAAATTATGTATAACAATGTTGAAAGATGTGATAAACCAAAATTGAACATTCTTAAATTATAAATGTATGTCATAAATTAGATAATATACAAGTGTATTGTAGATAAAAGGAACAAGTGAGTAATATATGTACATACGATCATAAATTAGTAATCATATGTGCTAGAACCATAGATAGAGAAGTCACTGTCGTGATATATGTGATGGAAATTGTCCAATATTAAGCAACATTTAAATACTGATGCATTTAACTATTTGGAAAGTAGAATTAAAGTGGAAAATATAAACTTCTTAAATTATGAATATACGTCAGAGAGTAAATTAACTTCATAAAATGTTATTCGCTACACTTTCATTCGCAAAGTGCGTATTTGTAAGCCACTTACAAACAGAAGCATCGAACGTAAGGCCGACAGCATACTGTATCGGATATTCTATCTCTGGCAGGCCGGTTTTTTGTCGGACCGTCCGATGTGACGGTGATTACACTCGTTGTGAGGCTGCAGCTTACTGCATCGTACATTCTTTCTCGGACAGGACGGTTTTTTGTCGGACCGTCCGATGTGACGGTGATTACACGCATTATTATGAGGCTGCAGCTTACTGCATCGTACATTCTTTCTCGGACAGGACGGTTTTTTGTGGGACCGTCCGATGTGACGGTGATTACATGCATTATTATGAGGTTGCAGCTTACTCTATCGGACATTGTCTAGGACAGGACGGTTTTGTCTCTGACCGTCCAATGTGACTTTGATCGCACGCATTCTTATGAGGCTGTAACATGCTGCATCGGAAGAATGTAATTACCGTCAGATCGAACGGTCCGAGACAAAACCGTCCTGTCCGAGACAGAATGTGTAATGCAGTATGCTGCCACTCTAAGTAAGCAATTTTTTTTCATTTCACAGAAATAATTAGGTATAATTTCGCATTAACATCTCACCGAAATATCAAGAAATCTCTGTACCTACAGTTTTCATACACATATAACTTCGAGTTTCCTTGATTTGAAACGAGACGATGGATTATGGGTCGGGAACGGTAGGTCAACTGGACGGGAATATCCTGTTGGCTAGGCGTAAAAAAAGAGACTTTGTGCACATTTGAAGGGGTTAGGTACAGCTTACAACAGTAAACTTTTGGAAATATTCAACATTTTTTCCTCCACTACTGTATCTTGTACAATAATGAAAATTAATATGTGTAAAACACTGTCCTTCTGCTATATGAAAAAGAATATTTTTACGATTTAAAAAAACTATTTACATTTTTTTTTTCAAAATTCAGCTCACTGTGCAGTGATGAAGCGTTTCCCACATAACTCAAAAACTATCCAACATTTTGTGATAAAATTTTTTGTGTGTATTTATGCATATCATATCTGCAATATGATGCAAGATTACTTCTCTATCTTTGATATATTGTCTTATAAAAATAAATTCCTTTAAAGAATGGTCAAATATCAGTATTTTCTTCTAACACAAAATAAAAAAAAAATATTATTTGTTAAGGAATGAAGTTGAAAGAGCATGATATTGTAAACATGAGTTTCAGCAATAAAATAAAAGAGAGAGAACATGAAAAAGTTAACAAGTTTATGAGTTATGAGGGAAAAGTGGTGGCAGTTTACTGTGTAGTGATGAACACTACACAGTAAACTGCCACCACTTTAAATTTTGAAAAAAAAACTATATATATATATATATATTTCTTTTTTTTTAATTGTAAATATATATATTTTTTCATATAGCAGAAGGACAGTGTTTTACACATACCAATTTTCATTATTGTACAAGATACAGTAATGAAGGGAAAAAATGTTGAATATTTCCAAACATTTTACTGCTGTAAACTGTACCTAACACCTTAAGTCGTATTCGAAGCACAGGGCCTCGGGGGTAGGTATTAAGACTTGACGCACCGACATATTGCTCGAGGGGAGATTGCAGGTTTAAAATTCTGCAGTGCTCGGGAAAAGTGACGTAAGTCAGTTTCCACAAACCTTTTTTGGTAATTTATTGACAACTTACACTGGTTTATGTCGATTTGATTTTTTTCTGTATGAATGATTGTAATGGGAGAAATACTTATGTATTTTTTTCCAAGCTAGCAGATGTTCCGTAAGTTGTCAATAAATTATCAAGAAAGGTTTGTGGAAACTGACTTGTGTCACTTTTCCCAAGCACTGCAGAATTAATACCAGGAAACAGACTGAAAGAAGAGATTATTTTCTGCAACGGCTTTTGAGGGTTCTTTCGAACAATGAAAAGGTTAAAAAATAACTTAGGAAGACTGGTGTAAATCATGTTCATCAGCAAATTTAATATATATCTGTTAACCAAAGCTCGGAACTTGAGGACTTGTGTCTTTGCACGTGGCTAAGCGACCAGACTTCAATGTCAACAAACTCCCGCTTTCAGCACAGAGGTACTGCCAGGTCTGCTAGAAAAGTGATTTCTGGCTACAACTACATATTGATAGTATTATGGTAGGTTGAAACACGTAATTTTATAGCAGATATATAATAAAAACAAACATGAGCAATATATCAAATTTACTGTTCTGCTCTGTACATGTTATTATAGTGTATGACTACTTACATTCGAAGATTTGAAACGAGAAACACTTATTTCCAAGTCACATAAATAACAGGAGAAAACTTAAAGTACTGAATGTTTTCACTGTCACTGTCTTTCCGTTCGATTTTCAGCAGTTGCTAGTTGATCTCGTATCTAAGAAAGATAAGTATATCCTAAATTTTTCTCGAAAATAGTTTCCAATTTGTGTATCACTACTAATACAGGTCCTTTTATGACTTGATCCCTGGCTATGAACAAATCTTCTACCAATTTAAAGGAATACAATGTCTTTCAATGAATGCCCGTTTCCAGCCTCTAGTTCGTTTGTAGCACAACTTACAAAATATAAACTCTCCATTCGAAGAAAATAATGTATCTCCTCCGAATTCCTCCACGAAATTCTGTACCTAAAATTAAAAATATATATATATTTCTTCAAACTTCATTAATACCCATTCGAATAACATGTATTTTCTAATTCCTCAAACAGACCATTTACCTGTAATTCTCTGAATGTCATTGGCTTCGACATGACACAGTTTCGTCGTCCGTCTTCCTGTCATTCGATGTGATCACTTTCTTAGTACACACGACTGTCCCTGAGCACTTGCAGCGTGAACTTTGTGTACCCTGGCTGTACATATAACCTTACTCATGCGCACGACACACAAGTCCCCAAGTTCCGAGCTTTGCTGATAACTTATTAAAAACTTATTCGACTGATACACAAAGATAGGTTTGGTGATTTGTAAACATTTCTTTCATCCCTACAAAATTAATTATGTATATTTTAATATTATTCTATGTTATATGAAACAAGGGAAAGGTCAAATATGAATTGGGTATGATATTATGTCCGTATTTCCCTAGCATCATTTATAGTATAAGATGAGACCCAAAATCTCTTAGTTGCAACTGTAGCTCTTTGAGTACGTATGATATTTACAACTACTGTAACAGCTTAAGAGCAGGGAAACCGTTTTGAAAGCAGTTTCATTCACCTGAGATCTCATGTACACAGGCACGGTCCTTAGACAGACAAGCCTTAGCGCAGCAGAGGCATTAATGAAACTTTAATGTAAAATCGATAACTTACATGTCTAGAAAACACAGATTAGATCAGAGTGCGGTATGATACTGTTGTACACTCACAGATGAACCAAATATTACCTTTCAGAAGAACGCTCGGACTAACGTTTCTCAACGTTATTGTAATATCTTCAAGGGTTAGGCTACTTTTAGTTAAGTCCTTGTCCAAGAATTGGGTAGCATAAAAGAAATGCAGTGAGTACACCAACTAGGCTACCAACGAAATTCTCATACTTTACTACAATAATTTTCCACCGCTGTGCAGTGACGGTTACTATGCCTGACTGTGAAACAAGCGGGCACGGTTTCAAATCCTGGTTGGGACAAATTGGCTCGGTTGAAAGTTTTTTTCCGG
This sequence comes from Periplaneta americana, assembly GCF_040183065.1. Lineage (NCBI taxonomy): Eukaryota > Metazoa > Arthropoda > Insecta > Blattodea > Blattidae > Periplaneta > Periplaneta americana. The sequence goes on along the minus strand of NC_091130.1, from coordinate 130,319,139 downwards.
GTTTAAGAGCAAAGGTTCGATAGCTTTCGGCGCTAGAGCCTGGACTCATTTCGCTGCCATTATCACCTTCATCTCATTCAGACACTAGATGAACGTAACAGTTTATAGAACGTCGTAAATAAGCAGTAAAAGCTATATTAATCAAAAACTGAATGTATTAGACCTACATGAGGCTGCTGAGTTAATACTAGAGCATTCGAAAAGTAATGACAACATAGTTACTGTTTCTTATTAAATTTATTTAAGTTGCTTTTGACATTACGTAAGTTACTTCAAATATAAATCCCTGCCATGTCAACAATACGTTACCAAATCCTTGAAAGATGACGGTCTGTATGTACAGCATAATTTCTGAATGTCTCTCTTACTGATTGATCTAAAAAGCTATTCGTTTGTCAGCTCTTGAATGCAAGTGAGTGACTCTTTTCCACCCATCTTGCAATACTTCAGTATGGTAGAATTCTCCCCCACAAGCTTCTTGTAGTGCCATAAAGCGCTGGGTTGCATTTTATCCTCTAGTAACTTGTATTTTTATGAAGCGTATTTATCCATACCTACTAAACATTTTTAGAGCGGTATTAATACAAATCAGAAACAGTCCCTGTATTCACAAAAAAACTGTTACTTAAAGACTCTTAATATTCCATATTTATGCAACAATCGCTCCTCTATTACGTTATAAAGCAGTGGTCGTCAGCACTCACTGAAATGTGCAAAGGATACGCGGTGCCGTCCCGTGTGCACAGTCGTGCAGCAGGGAGAGATAGAGAGCTTAACCGCTAGCAGCTACGGAGCGCACCATAGCGCACTACGTTTTCCGCGGGTAAGAGACTCTAGCCCCAGCGTGCTCTGTGCTGACGACCCTTGTTATGCTAGGTTTACACGGCGACAGTTTAGAGCGAGAGAAGATCTAAAGTATCAGGAGAGCTCTCTAAAGGAGTGTTTACACGGTGACAGTATATAGCTTCTCTTAACCCATTAGCGAGCTCTCATGAGATTTATGTTACTCTAAACTCTATGTTACTCTCCGGACCGTTTACATGGTGCAGACAGTTTAGAGTGAGAGAAAGTGTTACGAGCATATACAAAAGAACAGGCTGGTCAGTGCGTTTACAACTATGGCAGAAACGCAACGTTTTTCTGCCGCTGTAGTGTGCAGTTCTTCTGAATTTGAAGAAGGCAGAGGAGAACTAGATCTACGTGGGTAAAACCCTTGGTATCTCGCCGGAACACGCATGGAGCTTACACATCGGACCTGTAATTGGCAAAAAAGACACAACTATGAGGATTGCCATTAGTATAAAGGAAAGGCTGTTGGTTACATTACGCTTCCTAGCAACAGGTTTATACCCTAAACACATGGTTTTATTGTTCTTGACAGAATAAATTATGAATAATAATAATAATAATAATAATAATAATAATAATAAATAAACATATGAAAATGATAGACTACATTGCTCATGTAAAATGTATTAAGTTTCTTTCATTATGTTCGAAAAGGTATGGTGTATGAATTGAACAACAGGAAGGTAGTGCCTGAGTTTATAATATGTAATATCTTTTCATATCAAAAATGACAACCATTTATTTTAATATAATTGATACGTAGAAGTTTTGAACTTACGTCTATTGACCATAAAATATTGTACGAAGCATTTAATACGCAACGATGAGTCCTTTAATAGCCCCAAATGTCAATGTCAATAAGTGTTCTGCTACGAATATCTAGAACCGAACAGCGCTCTGAGCGGCGGAATTGCGTCTCTACATTTAGACGGCGAGAGTTTAGAGAAGAGAGGGCTAGAGATTATAGCTGAGTATAGCTCGTGCGGAACCTGGTGAAACTTGGAGGGAGAGAACAGTATTGTGGTATGGGACCGACTACCGACCTGTTATGTGACGAGATGTAAACGAGACTGAACAAGCGTTACCCCCTCCACTCTTAACCGCCCGTAGAACTGGTTTCTCCATCAAGGTCAAGCTTCACCAGGTTCCGTTCGAGCTATATCACCGTGTAAACGGTTTTGAGAGTAGGTATCTCGTTGACTCTAATTAAATATTAGAGAGACTAAATAGAGCGGCCTTGAAAACTGCTCTCGCCGTGTAAACACCCTGGACAAAGAACTCGCATATGCTCTCAACTCTCATTATAGCTACTCTAAATTATTCAACTCAGTTGAACTTTTTCATAAACTCTCGCGACAGAAGCAATATAAATAATGGCCAAAAACAATGGAGTGTCGAAAACACGAAGATTTACTGAAGCATATGAATTCGAAAGTTGTTTGTGGAATGTGTTTAACAAGAATTACAAGAATAAGGACCTTGAGAAATCAGGCATTGTCAAAATTAGCTGAGACTGTTAAGGCGTCTGAATTTGGCTTTTAGTTTTGTTAATTTATTGTAATTTGGCTGTAATTTTAGCAAGGTCCATTGTTTTAGTTGTTAATTTGTGGGTTTTATTCTTGCTTATTTATTTGCTGGAGGAGGTACAGCGAAAGGTCCATAACCTCCAGTAAGTGCGAACAGTAATAATAATAATAATAATAATTATTATTATTATTACTATTATTATTATCACTATTTTATTATTTTTATCATCATTATTATGTTATTATTATCACTATTGTTTTATTATTATTATTATTATTATTATTATTATTATTATTATTATTATTATTACTGTGCAAATATCACCAATCACTTGATGTGGAATATTTTCTATATTCCTTCAATAGCCTACTATTGATAATGCATCATATTAATAATAATAACGCTCACCTAGTACATTACAAACAAATCACATAACTGGTACAATGGTGTCTGTACCGGTATCTGTTAACAAGAATATAGTTATAATTTAACAAACCGAAATAGGCACAACTATTACACTGTATCAGTAGAACCATTATAAACACAATATAATGAAAGAAGATGAACAATGTTATGTGAAAAATTATTGTTTTTTTTTTTCTTTGAACACTCGGCCTCTTTTGAGGAGCTTAAACGCAATCAGTCATTTTCATCGCAAATGCTGCACACTTTTTTCTTAACATTGGAGGTAAATTGGACTTTGGCCCTTGTAGCAAGAATATTTTTTTTCCTCTTTAATTTTGGGGGGCACAAAGCACATCTTCTTCATCTTTATCTTCTTCTCAAGAACCACATCTTCAGCTGTATCCGTTGCCTTTCTTTCATCAGGAAGCCTGTCTTTATACAGGGTTCCTACAAAAGACCTTTCCGGTTTCGAACACATGTAATTTGTGTGCTATGAATCTGAGGTGCATGAAAATAGTACCAATGGAAAGAAACTCCAAACCTTTAGTTTCTTGACTTAAAGATGTTCAATGTATCCCCCCCTTAGTAACACGGCACACATCAAGCCTATAGTCAAGTTCCACGTAGGTACGCGGATTTTCCGATCTTCAGATTCTTAGGTTATGTCTCTTCACCTTACCAGAAAGTTGAAAAGTGACTCGTCAGAAAACACCACGAAACGAATAAATTCATCATCGTTTTCAATTAAAGTCTACATACTTGTGCAAAAATTTCTTCGTAGCACTTTGTCCTCTAGGTTTAGGGCTTGCAGCAACTGTAGTAGGTATGGATGGAGTCGCAACCGCTTGCGAAGAATCATGCCTTCAAATCTGTGTACCATTTACGGATTTTAGGCCTACTGGGTGGATCTGCACCAAACTTTGTTCGGTAATCCTTTTGCACATTAATAACCGACTGGTTCACATGAAAATTAAGCTCTTCTGTCGTCTATAGCAGCCATTTCGCCTCAAAAATGAACAAATTTGTTTATATGCACTATTATGAGGCGTATTATCAAGTAGGGAAACAATGTTAACACAACTAAACTTTTTGAGTTTCTCTTACCATTGGTACTATTTTCATGCATCTCTGATTCATAGAATGTAAATTACATGTATGCCGACTTGAGCTATAATTTGCACATTTTTTATCAAGACAATCAACTCCGTCCTTCGTGCAATTACCTATAGTATTCTAAACGAATAAATAAATAATGACTCACCCAACAACATTAGTAACGCAAGTGCTATGCGCAGTCAGGTTACACAAGTGTTCAGAAGTTAGATGGGTAATGATGTCATAAAAACGCACTGACCAGCCTATTCTTCTCTAAATGCTGTCTCTCAACACTTTCTCTCACTCTAAACTGTCTGTACCATGTAAACGGTCCGGAGAGTAACTTAGAGTTTATAATTATATAAATCTCATGAGAGCTCGCTAATGGGTTTAGAGAAGCTATATTCTGTCACCGTGTAAACACTCAGAGAGCTCTCATGATTCTTCAGAACTTCGCTCTGAACTGTCGCCGTGCAAACGTAGCATGATTATTACTTTAGGCCTGTATTTCAAGAGTTATGCGCAAGCTTGTATAATCTCGTACGCAACAGTCGCGAGAGTTGATGAAAAAGTTCAACTTAGCTGACTAATTTAGAGTCGCTATAATGAGAGCTGACAGTATATGCGCGTTCTCTGTTCAGGGTGTTTACACGGCGAGAGCAGTTTTCAAGGCCGCTCTATTTAGACTTTCTATTTAGATATTAGAGTCAACGAGATACCTGCTCTCACAACCGTTTACACGGTGATACTCAGCTATAATCTCTAGCTCTCTTCTCTAAACTGTCGCCGTGTAAACGTAGCATTATAAAGGATTCCGATGCTCACCGCTAGGAGCGCTGATTTACAGTATTGTTACCATTACTTATTGAATGCCGTAGTATGTTTCACTGCATCGGTGTGTAAAGACTGGGCTTTAGTCATTAAATGAAATTATACTCTTCACCCATAAAAATGAAACAAGAATATCAACACAGAAAACCTAGAGAAGCATTTTAAAAATACCTGTTGCAGCAATCTTTTAAAGAGTACCTCTAGTAGCTAATTTGCAAGGATGAGATATCAGTTGCAGTAATTTCAATGGTAAAGAATGTTAACATTATTTGAACCTTAGTATATTTTGACGTACTAAGCTGCATTTGGACCGATGCAGTCACGATGTGGGACCCCTATGTCGGAAAGAGAGGACAGGGAAGACCACGGCTCAGATGGTCTGACATGATTACCAAAGAGGCGGGAAAACAATGGTCGAGGACAGCAAAGAACAGAGTTTTGTGGAAAGAACTAGGGAAGGTCATTGTAATCAGTTAACGTAATCAGTGTTAAGATATTGTAAATAGTAAAGTCAGTATTAGTGAAAGTGTAAGATAAGTTTTGTAAATAGTAAAGTCAGTGTTGAGAAAGTGTCAGGTAAATAGTGTAAATAGCAATCAGTGTTTGTCAAAGTGCTGGTGTCAGTATAATGTGTGTAGTGCAAGAAAAAAAATGAACAAAGAACAGAGTGCTGAGACTAGTTAAAGTTGAACAGTGTTATTAACCATATCACAAAAGTAGTATACACAACAAATTCGCTTGGATTGGCTCACCAAGCGAGTACACTTGAGCCATCCCTGTCGATCGGGTTCTAATCCCATCACAGGAGACCTGTGCCCAACATGCGACATCATGGCTAACATTCATTCATTTATTTATTCAAGCTGCATTTTAAGAGTTATTTTGGAGAATGACATAGTTTACATGAGCAAGTTACTTAGATTATACGGAAATGCTTTTCATGGGAGCCTTACTCCCATTTTTCATCATTCTATCATTGTAAAACAAAACTGCGGCATTTGACCAGATCTCGAGATGTTCCCTTGACTACATTCAGCGAACAGCATCCCATCAGCATATTCATACGTGCTCTACATATTGCACAAAGTTGGTTGTGTAACTCTGAGTTAGGACGCGTTCATCATGGGACTTAGACGCGGCTCAATAGTCCTCCGCTATTCACCGCCATGTTTCGATGTTTTTGAGTGAGGGGGTGGGACGGAGGAAATGGAAAAAGAGCAAAGAAACGCGATGAAACCCAGACGGATGCGTACAGCTTACATAAAGCTTGGTTATTATTAAAAACTCCTCTAACTTTAATTTCAATACACCGAACGAAATGTATAAATGTCGTTCCAAAACCCGGAACTTTTCGTATTTAATTAAAAAACTCTTTGTTCCATTCATCAGTTTAAAAATACCGTGTTTAATGAAAAAACGTTCACGTCCGTCCTGATGGATTCTCAGATAAATAGCAGGAGACTGCTGCTGGGACACTGACGGGCCTTGCGAAGCGATATAAGCAGTTTAAATTGCCTGTTTATTTGCAGGATTAGTCAACAAAACATTGACTCTGAACCAAATTATCATTACTACGAGCAAACAGCCTTTGTTTACAAATTGCTATTTGATCGTATACCTAGTTCACAGTTAGTGCAGCAATTGCCACAAGAACTAACAGCAATGGACGATGGATTACTTTATTCTTTACCAAGCAGTGAAGTCCACATCTGTGGAGTAACGGTTAGCGCGTCTGGCCGCGAAACCAGGTGGCCCGGGTTCGATTCCCGGTCGGGACAAGTTACCTGGTTGGGGTTTTTTCCGGGGTTTTCCCTCAACCCAATATAAGCAAATGCTGGGTAACTTTCGGTGCTGGACCCCGGACTCATTTCACCGGAATTATCACCTTCATCTCATTCAGACGCTAAATAACCTAAGATGTTAATAAAGCGTCGTAAAATAGCCTACTGAAAAAAAAACCAAGCAGTGGAATAGTAGATTTATTGCACGTAAAAGACCTTACTTAGAAAATATTATTGTGATGTACCGAAGAATATATTTATTTATTTATTTATTTAATTACTTACTTATTTACTTACTTATTTACTAGCTGTACCCGTGCGCTCCGCTGCACTTGTTAGAAATAAATATAAGGTAATTACATACTTAAAATAGGACATCTGGTCCAGAGAACATTCGTATTTGATAGAAGGATAAATCGTTTAATATTTCACTTAATTTAAATTGTATTTAAATAATTGAAATGCGATCATTTTGGTCCAGAGGCCACTCATTTGGTGCAATGATAATTCCTTTAACATAACTTATTTCTTAATTGTTATTACATGCAAATAATTAAGATATGATCATTTGGTTCAGAGAACATCCGTTTTTGGTGCAATTTGGTCCCATCAAAATTTTTCTTGGAATGAAAAGTATCGGAAATCATTTTTAGAGAATCATTTGTTATGCAACATTTTTCACAAAAATTAATAATAAGGGAGATATTTCGATTTATTTAATTCAAGCCCTCTTATAACCTCCCTTTTAAATAAAGTATCTTGATTGCCATATAGCCTAAAATCTAAGTTACAACGAACTTAATTTATATTTCAATTTTCATATAAATCGGTTCAGCCATTATCGCGTCAAAAGGTAACAGACAGACAGACTGACAGACATACAAACAAAATTGTCAAAAAAGCGATTTTCGGTTTCAGGATGGTTAATTATACATGTTAACACCAATTATTTTTGGAAAATCGAAAATTACCAGAAAAATTTTGGCTACAGATTTATTATTGATATAGATTTATTCTGGTGTAGTTAAGGCCATGAGGCTTCTCTTCCACAACACCAGGAATACAAATACAATAATAGAAATAAACAGAGAAAAAAATACACTATATACAAAGTAAACCTACAGAAGAAATAAAGAGAGAGAGAAAGAGAGAGAGAGAGAGAAACACTATAACCAAATTAAAGCCACACAAAAATACACACAATTTACAATTTTAAACTAGATTAAAAAATAGAAAGAAAAAAAATACAAATCAATACTTCTACCAATACCTAAAAACATTAACTAAGACATATGGGCTATTCCATATGAAATCGATCAGTAAAAAACATCGCATTTTTTTAATACTCTAATTTTTTCCCTATTTATACAAGGTGTTGAGCAGAGTGCATTTTCAAAAATATACTATCGAAAGTCAAACGGTTTTCGTATTATTCAGCGACAAATTTAGCGTATTTTATAAAAACAAGCCTCTTTCAGCGCTCAGAACTCTGGAATCATTTACTGCAGAACATTGAACTAGAGTTCATTTTGAAGCTTGCATTTGGTAGGTTATGTTAAGAAGTAATCCTTATTTTTATTATATACCGAGAGACAGATAATCTGATTTTACTTACTTTTAGGTCTTTTGCCCATTTGTAAAAATTGTAAAAAAAAAAAAATTGAGAAAAAACCTTGCATTATTAAGAGGGATTCGGCATTGTTTGGTTAGTGGTACAGCAGTAAGCTTCAAGGGTATTAAATAGATTATTTTCACACGCCTAGACTTGGACAGCGCAGTACCGCACAGCCATGATGCCAGACGACACATCACGTGTTTTTGTCTCCTGACCTTGCTTACCTCGGCTAGCTCCCGCCTGACAGTCAGCTGGTTAGTTCGCGTGCGTACTATTTATTTTCTTTGTCTGATATTTTCAATACTTTCTTATCAACGTGCCATCAGTAAAAAATGTGTTTATTTGTACATTCAATGTGGAATCTAACTATATATTTTTAAAATATTTTTTCCTTGGCAAAGGCGTCTTAATGAGAAAAAATCTAAATTTCTCCATTTCCATAAAAAGTAAGAAAATCTTTTCATATGTCAATATAAACTTTAATTTCTTAGCATCAAAATAAACCATGATTTTGATCATTGGATGAAGGAGTTTCGGAGGTACAACAGTTTAAATTTGCAAATTTTATGAAAATACGATTAAATTTAAATAGTTTTAATTCAAACACTATGAAGTTCTGATGTCTCAAACTTTGCACAAAGCATTGTATCAACAGTTCTCTACGTACAAAAAAAGTTTTATTGTATTTAGAAATTATAAGGTCAATTTTCTCTATATTTCGATCGATTTGAGATGGAATAGCTCATAAGATATTTCCGTGCATGAATTCTGCGTTATCGTATATGAAGAATGGGCGGAGCGGAGAAAAATTCTCTCCGGCACCGGGACTCGAACCCAGGTTTTCAGCTTTACGTGCTGACGCTTAGTACACTAACCAACACCGGATTCCAGTTCCGATGCCAGACTTTAACGTTTCCTGACAAGATGCCTTAATGGTATGCGGGGTATTGGATTCTCTTCACAACAACAGACCACGTTGTACTGTTTCCTGCTTTCTTTAGACTCAAACGTATTCTACTAAATCGACGGAGCAGTGTATCACACAAAAACTAAGCAGCGTAACATTTTGTGGCCTCTATTCAATTAATGAAAACTTTATATGTTTTCGTCTCATTCTCAATATAGCATTAGGAGCAAGCGTAATTAATACTTGTACTTGTGAATAAGCAGTCGTGGACAGCCGATGAGGGGTATCCTCCAGCTTGGGGGTTGGGCGAAGGGCTAACAATCCATCACCGTAAAAAAAGCTTGTTACGAATCCCTACAATAAACTCTCACTCTGAGAGAGGAACATAGGTTAAGGGTGTTTGAGAATAAGATGCTTAGCAAAATATTTGGGGCTAAGAGGGATGAAGTTACAGGAGAATAGAGAAAGTTACACAACGCAGAACTGCACGCATTGTGTTCTTCACCTGACATAATTAGGAACATTAAATCCAGACGTTTGCGATGGGCAGGGCATGTAGCACGTATGGGAGAATCCAGGAATGTATATAGAGTGTTAGTTGGGAGACCGGAGGGAAAAAGACCTTTGGGGAGGCCGAGACGTAGATGGGAGGATAATATTAAAATGCATTTGAGGGAGGTGGGATATGATGATAGGGACTGGATTAATCTTGCACAGAATAGGGACCGATGGTGGGCTTATGTCAGGACGGCAATGAACCTTCGGGTTCCTTAAAAGCCATTTGTAAGTAAGTACAATAGGGGGTTGAGCGAGAGAGGGGGAGGGAGGGAGGGAGGGAGGGAGAGAGACATTTCCGTTGTGTATTCTAACTTCTCTCGAATTTCTTCTGCTGTCTTCATGACAACTGTATTTGAAAGTCTATACCTCCGTAAAAATTCATCCTGAGGTAATTACTCGAAATAATTAATCATTTACACCTTTTTCCCGACGATGTACGTTATATTTAAAATTTTAGCAGCAATTCTGCATCAACAACGCAATTTACACTAGCCACAGTTCAGGTTTTTTAAACAATTTCGTTAATCCATTTTGAATCTTGCGTACACTACTTTTAACACTTGAATATAAGTAATGAATTAACTAGTGGACTTACTCGTGTTAATTATGTAAGTCTGTGCGGCTTACAGCTGTTTCAGTGCTTCATCACACCATCCTCAGAGCCTACTAGATCTCGGCGTCATCTCGAACTTCTCTGCCAGTTATGTGTTACCCACAGATGACGCCGAGATCTAGTAGGCTCTGAGGATGGTGTGATGAAGCACCGAAACAGCTGTAAGCCGCACAGACTTCTATAATTAACACGAGTAAGTCCGCTAGTTAATCAATTACTTAATTTCGTTAAGGTTTTAACACAGGAAATTCTGACATTGGCTTAACAAACAGTTTTAAAAAATTTTAAAGTTAGCAACTGTTCTTGAAGCAGTTTTTCTGCTAAGTTTGTCGTTAAATCAGTAAAACATTTTGTTATATTTTAACATTTATTGGAGAAACTCTCTCTGAGTGAAGTAATGCCAACACCTTGTAATACAGAATGTAAAGTGTATAAGTGTCATTATTTTAACTGATGATTGTTCATGTCATAAGAAAAAATGTCTTCACATTTTTTTTCTAACTGCAATATTTAACTAATTAATAAAGTTTACAATATTAGGCGTTTGGCAACGTTGCTGGATGGGGAGGAGGGAGTTTACAAGTACACGATACAGCTCAAGCAGGTACAGACATACCGGTACAAAACAGATGCTCTGTTCTAATGCAGGGGCCGATCGTTGTTTACATAAAACGAATAGCAAATACAAACTCTCAATCCATTTTATTTAACAATATTGGCAATATTGGTCCATTTTTTTATTGTAGTCTAAAAATAAATAATAAGGGTGCTATGCATAGATATTTCGCTAGCCCGTGCTACGAGCGTGCTAAACTAGCCCCGGCTATCGAATGATTACTTGTACAGAAATCATATCATATCATATCATATCATATCATATCATATCATATCATATCATATCATATATCATATCATATCACATCATATCATATCATATATCATATCGCTAACACTGGTTTATGAATACGAAAAACGTTAGTTCGCTGATCATCCACCGGAAGCCCGCGCTAAGAATGTCTATGAATACGGCCCTAATAGTTTACTGCACAAAATCATGCGAACTTTTTTTTTAAATGCAACATTTTAATCTCTTCCGCTTCCGTAAAGCAGTACCATTTTTAAAGAAATTTCTGTCTGTGCCATTTTCGAAACGAGGTAACAATCCTAGTTTCTAATAATCGTTGAGATATCGCTACAAAAGTTCGCCGATTAGATAATCTTCATTGCGGAAAACATTGACGGTACATCTTCTTGCCTCACGTGAATTACGACGACGTTCTCCATAATTAATAACATATGATATTCCTAAACTGTGAACGACATTGTAAGTTGTTTATCGAATACCTGGTACCGAACTGTCATCCGCTCGGCAGTAGACCTATGTACAGGGAGCTTGGAGTCAGCTGACATGTACGTACGTCTGTGCCTGCCGAACACGTTGCCACGTCTCTCACGCCAGAATATTAACAAACATAAGCATGCATTTTTATTTAATTTCACGAAAACGTAATGGAACACACAAATATTTATTTAAACTAATATTAACTCTTTGCTAGATATACGTACTCATGTAATTGTTTTCGTATTTTTACTAACAATATAAGCAGTATAACCCGAATAAAATAAGAGAAGAAATATTTCTTTTCTGGGAAAACTATCAAGTTTTGGTCCTATGGACTTTTTTGATCCTGTAGACCGTCCCCGACGACTGTGAAAAGGACGGCACTTATACCCCTTACACCCTGTAGGCTATATTTTTTCTTAATTTCATTTCCCCATTATGTCCTTTTTTCATTTTTTGTTAAATTTCACTGTTAATGAGCTTGGTCATTGTAGATTTTCAGACAACATTAATAATACACACAGAGAAGAATGTAACAGCACTTCAATGACAAGTTAACACGTCACTGAACCTCTATCATCACACCGATTAGTGAAATATACCAATTTCCATAACATAATTCGAATCTATAATCGTAACCCCTATTGAAGCCAAAGGTATGGTTAACCCACTGATTACTAAGTCAAAGCTATAGTTAATCCAGTGGGTACTGTACATTACGGCAGACTCTGAAATCAATAGACTACATGAAACTGAAATCTTAATTTATTGCCGGTAGAAATATTGAAAAGTAACGACCTGCTAACACTTGATTATGACTCGAGATGGGACATTTATCATTAGGGATGTTTTATAAGCAAAATAGTGCAGAAAAAGAGAAAATTTTAATTTCTAAATAACAAAATCAACGGAGTTAAAAATAATTATTACACTTTAGAAAGAAAATAGAATATAATATTTCCATTGTCAATATACAAAACTAGTGTTACAGTTCTTTTAAGATCTGCCATATCGTATAAACTTATGGAGATATCAAGATTTATACTTCACAAGATAGAACATATTTGTGTGGCTTTCTTGAAAAGGTTGGCACTCTTAAAAAATAGTTATCGTTTATCAACTGCAGGGTTATCTACTGTCAATTTGCGATATATGATACTTGGCGAGATGATTATGAGAATTTGGTATAAAATTACTTCACATTCGCCTTACAGCCCAGAAAAACCTCGGGTAAAATCAATTAGGGTATTTACTAGCGCTGAACAACGATCGAGAAAGCAAGACTAACAGCGCCCGCAAAGCCGAAAACCCGCACGACAATGTTGTATACGTCTCGTCGTTGACGTAAAGACTGCTTGTGAGTGTTTCGAGACGCCGAGATTGATCACTCCCGAAGTCCCGAGCGTCAAGCAGCCTTGAATCGCCACAGTTGTTTATACCAAACTGAACTTTTATCTACTTTGGCAACTGTTATATATGTATAAACAATCAAGTAGCCTATTTCAAACATCATCTCTACCTTTCAGTGTATAATAATCTGTTCCCCAATCTTTATTTAATTACTAGTAGGCTATTATTTAAAGGCTAGGAATTTTCTTTTCATATCTTTGAGATCAACTCTGCAATTTCAAATAAAATGATGTTAACGTTAGGTTTATGTTTCTTAGAAATGAAAATTTATTTGAGAATTGTCTTTTTTTTCTCTTAATATAACCATATGTAATATAATAGAACCAGAATATTTTGATAACTAAGATACTGTTCTGTTTTGTCTTTTTGTCTCATTTAAACATTTATAATGTTATTTATTTCAATGATGTATGTTATTCAAAGTTACGAAATCTTTCCACGCCGACCAAATGCTATTTCGAGAATGATGAGCGAGACTCGAAGCGCACGAGAATGACGAGACGAGACTCAAAAGACAAATGCAGCGAACACAGTGAGCGAGAGTGGTAGTTAGTTTTGTTCATCTCTAGTATTTATACCTGGTAAGGTTTATCTTGTCTCAGCAGCAATAAAACCAAGTCCCTTCAAATGAGGGTGGAGGTTATAGGAGGGTTGTAAATTTTCAGGATACCTGGTCAATTTCCCTTAGTTTCAGAGCTACATTCACTGTTTGTGGAAATACACATAAGAAGTCATACGTATTTTTTTCTCTCTTTTCAAGGTATTGATGTTTTGTTTTAAGCTACATGCTCGTTCTCCTAACCTCAATCCATTGGATTTCTACTTATGGGATCATTTAAAGGTCATTCCAGACCTATTGAGAAAGTGGAAATTCTTCCTGAGCGTATTGAACAAGGATGTGAGCAGATACAACAGACAGCTGGAATATGGAAGAGAGTAAGGCAGTCCATGATGAGGCACTTACAACGCTGTATTAAAGCTCATGGTGGCCAATTTCAGTACCATTTGTAGAAATTTCCGTGTCGTAAACAAAGAATTCTTATTGTATTATTTTCAAATTGTAAGCCCATAACTTGAGTGGTAATGAGATTAATGTAATTAAAATGTAAATAGAATTTTCTGTAAATGAAACATTCGTGTAAATTGTCAATAATCTTTGTCTGTACACTGTACACCAAAAATAATGACTGCACCTCAGAAACTAAGCAAAATTTACCTGATGTTTATATGAACTCTTTTACTTGCTTTTATGTCCTCTCTATCAATTCCCCAGACGTTTCTCACATGTTTAGTTACACCCTGTATATGTTACATCTGATTAAAACCTCGGAAAAGTTCAACCACTTGTACTGTAGCTACATATATAACGACGCTTAATAAACTGCGATGTTACAGGTATCTAGCGTCGATGGAATATGTGGTCCCAAGATGGTATTTGGTAATATAAGTCCGATGATTCTCCATGAGCTTACCTGACATGCTCTTTACAGTTGGTGAAAATCTTGAAAACATCCAACTATGACATTTAACGTTGCTTAATAAACTGCGAAGTTATCTAGCATTAGCGGAATTTAGGACAGCGAGTTTGTATTTGACAATATGAGTACGAGGATTATGTATGGATTATCGTACATTTGCCTTACAGTTGAATAAACGTCGGAAAAATCGAACCAGGATGTTAGCCATGCTTCATGAACTTAAAATTGAAGAGTCCACTGCAAGAATGATGGATGTCATTTGGAATACATTTCTCAGGAGAAGCAATTGAAAGTTTGAAATGCTTAGCGCTCAAAGCTTAACTGTGATTTTTCGATCATTACTGGACAATGACTATCAGTGTTAATGCCATATAACTCTCTATGTACATTCTATTTGTCTTAAACTATGCAATGACAGTCTTGGTTCATTTTCGACAAGAAAGTGACATCCATCATTCTTGCAGTGGACTCTTCAATTATTTAGCATCTGCGGAATTTCCGACAGGAAGTTTGTACTTAGCAAGAGGAGTACGAAGATTCTCTATAGATTGCCTGACATTTGCCTTAAAGTTTAAGGAAACCTCTGAAAAATATTTGTCACATAATTAGCCCAATCCGGGTTCGAACTCATGCCCGAGATCAATCTCAAAAACACAAATTTTTCTCGTTACCACATTAGCGCTTTTCTTATTATCCTGGCAATTTTTATCAGACAGTGCACTATCATAATCTTAGGCAAATAGAAGATGTTTACACGAATTCCTAGTTGAGTTAAATAAAAATGAAAATAATAAGCAGAAACATAGCGTTATAACAGACAGACATAACAAGGCAAAGTTCATGGATATACAAATACTTTTAATTACAAAAAAGTTTCAATAATTAAAAATTATCTGCTCTAAAAAGTTTTGCAAGACGAGGATTTAAAGTTATAGACGAAATCCATTAAATCAAGTTCATAATCAATTACAATGAAAGAAGCATGCTTTATCTTGATTACATGAATTTCACTAGAAGGTTAAAGAAGTTAATTATATAAATGCTTTACTGACGAAATGAACTAAAATAGGATTAGACAGATCCGAGTGAGCGTAAAACAAAGTACACAATTTCCATTTGTCATTTTCTTTGGTGTACTCAAGACCTAATGGCGAAGGACTAAAGTATAGAAAAGCTTATTGATTTATAGTCGCCGGATTCTACAAATTTAATGTAATTAGTAACGTTCATTTAACTACATTAAGACATTTCAGTGACAGTAATAAATCATGCTTCAATAAAATGTTATTTTGTTAAGATTTCAATGAACATTGCGATAATAATAATAATAATAATAATAATAATAATAATAATAATAATAATAATAATAATAATAATAATAATCCGTGGCGCTACAGCCCGTGAAGGGCCCAGACCGACCAGCCGGCTGCTGGCCTCACGCCCACATGCCGAAGCAGAGGTGGACGATCACCCAACCAGAATGGAGGTATCGTGTGGTTAGCACGATGATCCCCCCAGCCGTTATAGCTGGTATTCGCAACCGAATTTCGCTACCTATCGTAGTTCCCCAAGTGCATCACGATGCTGGGTGGGCACCGGTCCCATACACTGGCCGAAATTTCATGAGAAAATGTCTTCCCCCATGAGGAATCGAACCAGCGCGAGTCCTAGGCGGGATGCCTTAGACCGCGACGCCACGGCGCGGGACAATAATAATAATAATAATAATAATAATAATAACAACAATAATAACAATAATAATATTATTTATATATTTATTACTCTTATTAATGTGCTACCAATAGTGGTTAGCCAATAATATACTAGTATAAAAGATACAATACTAACACAACAATATTAAATTAAAATGATGATAATGATGATAATAATAACAACAATAATAATAACAACATATATTATTATTTATATATTTATTACTATTATCAATGTGCTACCAATAGTGGTTAGCCAGTAATATACTAGTCTAATAGATACAATAATAACACAATATTAAATTAAAATGATGATAATGATGATAATAATAATAATAATAATAATAATAATATAATAATAATATTTATTTATTTAGAATATTAACGTGCAAAACAACAGCACAAGTCCGATTACAATTTAGCACATGATACAAAAACAATACAAAACAGAACAAATGATGATGAGAATGAATGACAGAAAATGGCAGTGAAATGAAATACAATCAATATAATAGTCAACATTAATCATTGACCAAATGCAACAAAATAAATAGCAATATCTAACAAATAATAAAAGATATTAAATAACAAGTAAGGATATATCACGCGTAAGTAAAATCAAATCAGATCTTGCAAATTGGCACTTTTAATACACCTGGCTACTGGAGAAAGAGATTTAAATAATTTAGTGAAGAAAATTCTTTGACCACGAAAACCTTTCACGGGAATTCTAAGATAGATGTTACGTTTAAAAGAATCACAATCAAGGACACCATTAATAGCATTACTAAAGAAAGTGTAATCAAAATCCTGACGTCTCGAATACAGACTGGTACAGTTAAAATATTTACTAGATAGTTCATAATTTAAAGAAGAGGAGTTGGGTACGAATCTGAATGCACAAAGGGAAATAATAATAATAATAATAATAATAATAATAATGATAATAATAATAATAATAATAATAATAACAACAACAATAATAACAAATATTTTACAAGTACCGGTAAGTCTATACGAAACTGAATGTATAGCCTACATTGAATAGATGAAATTAAAAATGTCACATTAACAGATTTAAAAATAACACAACAAATTTAATGAAAAATAAAAAACTAACAATAATACAGAGTGATTCAGTACATCTGCGACTAACTCTGGGGATCGGCAGATTTCCCTTTAAAGAACTATTTTTCATGAAACAACACATGTTCTCCGATGCCTAGTTTAGGAGTTACGCGACATCGAAAATAAAAATAGTACATTATGCAACGAGCCTATAATGGTTGTAATTAAGACGCGAGTATGTTTGTTTATGAAACGAGCGCAAGCGAGATTCATAATTTTCATACGAGCGTCTTAATTACCATTATAGGCAAGTTTCATACGACTTTTTATGTTCGACCATATTTCTAACTTGAAATTATTCATAAGTATTCATGTTATAGTTATCTAAGTGAAGAGCGGAACTGACCTTCTAAATTGTGAGATGTGCGGAGACGCGAAAGTATTGATTTTTTCCGAGGGACGAATGTCATTTACCTTGATATAATCTAGAGAATAACATGAACATTAATATTGATATAACCTGGAAATTGATTTAGAATTGAAAAACGAGATAACAAATTGAATTTATTTGAATATTATTTACAATTAACGCTAATTATTATAGTAACAGAACATAACCTTCTGCGACAGTATTGGATTTCCAGCCTCCGTGACTTTTTGCTAATTGTCTTTCGATTGCATATCCGAGAATAATCGATACTTGCGGTTTTATAATGGTACAATGGTGGTTTCTCATTGGCTGAACAACTGAATTATAATGAATAGGTGTACTTTAATGAGGTGCATTAAAGGACTACTAACAGGTGTATAATTACTACATTTCGGCATGGTCGAGCATAAATAGTTTTAGTGATATTAACAATTAATTATGAAATAAATTATACATTTACTTCTTCAAGTACCCTTGCGAACAGGTTACAAGTATCCATTAAAAGGCGCCAATCTAGTGGGTTGACTAACCGCTAATTTCTTCCATTAGCCCACCAGCGTCATTACAATGCACTAGTGTTTCGTTCTTTGAAAGAAATCGTAACAAAGAATAATAATGTTTCCTGTATTCTGTTACTTTGACATCGGATGCAATAAATTTCCAGCAGAAAACTTAACAAATCAGATTGGTTTCTAGCTAGAGTAAGATATTTTACTAAATCACTAAGTTCAGCTTGGGAAATCAAATGAAGTTCAAGTAGTGGTAGCTGGAAATCAGAATCATTAATATTGCATCTTGAGGATCCAAAGTCTGTTTCAGAAGGATGTGTGAAGTTTCATCATGTAATATTTACAATTCAGATTTCGTAGGAATTAGTAGGGCACCATTGATCTATCAGTCGAGTAAACTAGTTCATGTTTTGATATTGAAAATAAACCAAAAATAACATTCGATAATATGATCTCTACGTTCTCTCCAAATCATTGAACTACGAATGGCATTGATTTATATCATGCAGCCAGAATTGTAGATATCATAAACGTCTACTAAACGTGTGTAGGGACGACATAATATTAGCTCGCAATCACCGTAGAAGAACTCGACATTGATCATGAACGCATGCAGTACATAGCGTTCCAACGTAAACATTAGGGATTTACATGCACATACATCGAATAAAGGCAGTAATAATCACAATAACTTGCGTCATTAAATTTCTGGCTATGTAATAATTATCTAATATACATGTACATATATAAACAAAGCGCAAAGAGGAGCCGTTTTAAGAACAAAAGGGAAAAGAGAAAAAGTTAGTTGTGTGTAAATAATTTATGTTTACATTGAAAATAAACTTTCCTTTTATATACACTAGGTTTAAAATTAATTCAATTAGGCCATGACTTTGGTGAATCTCACAAATCACTCTCAAAAAACTCAGAACATATAACGCGGAAAAACAAATTCATTAAATTATTCTATTGAAGAACCATCGTAAATTATGTGGTCAATCATTCAAAGAGGAAATTATGATTTTTAAAATTTTCAAAATTTTCATCCCAAATTTGTGAAATTTTAACTACGTAACCAGATCTACAATACTATCATCTGTACAAATTTTTTACCATTAGAGGAAATGGTTTTGAAATTATATATTTTTTAATATTGTAGCTTTTATTTCAAAGAATTATGTAACTTTAATGTTTCAACAATAATCACCTTCTATAATTTAATTTAAACACTCCCGTCAACAATGGGATTTGCACTCCACACAATAACACAGTATTCGTTACTGCACTCCACAGACGACAATGGCAATTCATTTGGATTATTGCGAACAACAATGTAATGCTAATCTTAACTAATGTTCACAAAGCACTATTTACAAAACAGTTCGTTTGCCTTGGCTAGTTCTTCTAGCTCAGTCATTTAAGTTCACAGTATCTCGAAGACCTTCAGAGACAGTCCACTGAACTTCGAACTCAGGTCCCCAAACTGCGGTCCACTGCACTCGAACTCAGGACTTCGGCGACAGTCCACTGGACGCTCACACAGCTGCGGACACACTCAAGTCGAACTCAGGTCTCGAAGCTGGCTTCACTGCTGGCCAAAAACTGAACTGAACTTGCTGTCCAAAACCAGCAACGACTGCTACTTCAACTTGCGTCTCTTATTTATTAGTTAAACCATAGTTTCGAGAAAATACGATGCTCGAAATTTCTACTTCTACAGACTTCTGTTCTCGCTGCTTCTTCCTGGACGATTCTGTTCGGGAGGTTTCGTCTCCCCCTTCACCTCGCACAGCGAAGCAATACCAGCTTTGCGTCCTCCTTTGCCTCGCGCCGTAGTGCACCTCCCCTTGCCCTCTCGGCATGCAGACGTTCCTCTTACGTCCTCCACACCGCAACGACCAACGTTTCGTCTCCCGCGCGCCCTGTCGGACACGCGTTCGAATCCCGACGCAGCTGTCGCAATATAATATTACTAAAAAGGCTCCTTGCGTCAAAGTTTTCAAAATTTTTAATTAATATTTTCTCAAAATCTTGAAAATAGTTATGGTAATAACAATTAATTAGGTCTTGGAGCTCAGTCTAGATAGAGAGAAACAATAATTTTTTTAACTTTAAGAATTTACCATTACATCATATTTAATCTAACAAGCAAACATTCTAATTGGGGCAAATAAAAAAGTAGAAAATTTTTCTTCCACCATGTTAATAACGTCAAAACAAATGCTTATACAAATTTTTGCCACTCGACTGCAATTACGAGACCGTCCAGAAACTGATATTCCCTGGGGTCGTTTACAGAAAGAAAGCACAATTTCATAACCCCGACTGACATTTTAATAGTGAATTGCATAAACCCCATAAGTCACAATTTTTCTCAAATTCAGTTTTTCATACGGTTGTAATATGAATACATAGGTCTAAGCCTTTCAAATAGTGCAAAAATTCCACTCGTTCAGTACTCAGTGTACATTTCACAGCAACAATAAGTTACAGTGAATTTGCAGGTACCTGCAAGAACATACAAATCCAGAGCATATGGAATTTCTTTTGAAACTATAACAATTTTCAGCTTGATTTTTCTAAGGATTAGAAGAATTTCAAGAATTAAATATGTTATTCATATATTTTTTATTTGTATATGTTTGTATACTGTCTTCAATTTCTGGTTTGAACACACATAATAGTACATCTCACTTGACAATGTGTATCAGAGAAAGAAGTGACTATTTTTTTATTAAAACATAAAAATAAGTTGTAGTATATCACAAGCATTAACTTTATTTTTTTTTCTTTATTGACTACCAAACGCTTTTGAAGATAATCAGTTTTTTGCGTCATGATACATTTACTCAAATGGACATGTGGGGTTTTTTCAAGTCGCGAATAAAATTTCGGAAATATATTAAATGAGAGAAATTGTTCTGTAGCAACTTTTCTTTTCTCTAAGCGAAGTAGCAAATGGTAACTGTATAAACAGCATCTTTACCGCCACAAATAACACTAAACACAAGGTCAAGTTAAGTCTACGAAGCGCTTTACTAGTACAGAATTCAAATCATATCCTATCGCTAACACTGGTTTATGAATACGAAAAAC